>NC_080420.1:9739039-10044171 GCF_029873635.1 Malania oleifera | reverse complement strand
GGATGACAGAACTTTGATGATCTCATTAGCAAGTTGGAGATGATTAATATCTATGATCCAACTTGAGGAGGAGTGTTAAAATCCCAAGTATCTTTGTGAATAATGAATAAATTAGGAAGGTAGATAAACGTAGGAGATTTTATTTTATTGTATTTTATTCTATAGGGAGATTATTTCCTTATTTAGATTAGTTGATTGTATTATAAAAGATTGGGATGTACATATGTAAATTGAATAGAAGAATTATTTATATAGAATTTTGCTTACAGTAGAGATCTCCTTGTAGGTGTGTGTCACAATCCCACATCGGATGTGTACTAGGAAAATCTTGAGCTTATGATGATGGTTTTGGCTCCAACTATGTGAGACACCTTTTATAGGATAAACTTGTGAAGCCAGTGAGTCAAAGGGGACAATAAATCATCGAAGTTGGGCCCAAGAATGTTATATTTGGTATCAAAGCCACTTTAGGGATACTATCATATGGGATCATGCACTATGCACAAGGTATGTACCATGTCGTAAACGTCAAAGATTGGATAGCAGAGAATGTTATAGTCCCACTTCGGATGTGAAATAAGGAAATCTTGAGCTAACAAGGATGGTTTGGACTCCAACTAAATGTGGTGCCTTTTATAGGACAAACCCTTGAGACCAGTTGACTAAAGAAGACAATATCTTATTGGAGTTGGGGCCACCGCCCAAGACTGCTACAATGTTCCATATGAAGTTTTAGTTGATGAGGCTTTGGTATGGGCAAATGTGAATCTAAATTTGAATTTTGTAAATAAAAAATTTATTTAAGTTGATAAAACTAAATATAGTGAACATGAACAGTTAATTTTAATGGTGAGATGACGCCAAAGGGAAAGAATTGTTATTTATGTTCAATTCCACAAGGGCAAAGAGGTTGATGGGAATGTTGCCGTGGAATTAGAACATGATGGATGAAATGAGTTGAATCAGGCGCGGCAGCCATTCCAAGGCTCTTATGCACTACCGTTCAGGCCTGATTTAAGATAGGAGAATGCGGTTCAAGCAAGAGACTCCGGGTTTTGCCTAAGGCGAGTAGTAGACTCTGGTTTTAGTGCACGTGTGGAAAGGAAGGAAACTCTGTTTAGCTAGCAAGCATAGGAAATAAATCCCCAGGGGCTTCTAGAGTTCATATGATCGGCATGCAGGATTGTAAAAATCATATTATATTATATTTGAGTTGTACAATTTGATCCAATTCACTAGCCTATTTATTCAAATCTAGTAGGTGAATCAAAATAAGAAAGAATTTGACTTTAAATCTCACAATTCACGATTCAAATCTTATGATTCATTATTCAATAAGCATTCACATTTGACCCAAATTCAGTAGATCCAATTGGCTCCCAATTATGCTATTTTTTATGCCAAAAAAGGCTTTGGAACCTCTTCAGGGGCCTTAAAAATCAAAATAAACTCATGTTTCTATATTTATCTCTCTCTTTTTTTTTCAAAATTTTTGTTTCCTTAATTTTTTTTTCCTTTAAGGTTTGACAATTCCATGAAGCCTCTATTTGTTTGATTCTCCTAGAAGTGTCAGAAATGGAAACATTTTTAATTTGTGTGTTTTGCTAGTCTCCAATAAATAGTATATTTTTCATCCATACATAGATGTGTGTACTTGTTTTAGATTTATTCTTCTATTGTGCAACATATTATTATAATTTGTGCCAAATCTTATGATTTGATTTGATTCTCGATTCTTGATTCACACTATAAAGATTTCAATTCCCCATTTGAACCCAATTTGAAAACTATGGTCGCATTTACCTTGCTAAATTGAAGGAAAATTGTGCAAGGCACCCAATGAAAAGTTGTTATTCTACCTTAATTTTAATGATGAATTCATAGGTAACTTTATGGTGTTAGTCCATGCATGTTGCATTTATATTTTATGTTTTTGTAACAGAAAATTAATGCATAGCTGCATTCATTTTTATGCGATTAATTTTGTATTGAAAATTAAAGAATGTTAACTAAATATTAACTTATTGACCATGGAACTATTTTAAAGGTTTAAATTGTTTTGCATTATCTCTTCCTGCTCTTATTCAGGAAAATATTTCCCAAGGTCTCTGGCTGCAAAACCTGCAGCCGTAGTGAATGTATATGAATTTGGATCCATTGACTCTTAGATGCAAATCAAGATCAAGGGAAACACGTTCGAATATTGCATAATAAAATAGATGTTTCCAAATTGGTATTGGCTATTTAAGAATCTCTTCATCCAAGGAATCTATTTGCTTGTGTAGAAAAAAGAACATAAAAGTTGCAATCTGCAGATTGTAGCTCTGCGCTTCTGATTTAGGCCTTTAGGGAAGTGGTTTGTTAGAATTGGTATCAAAGAATGTTCTGTGTAAAAAGTAGATGGATTGCTCCTCCTAAAGAGTCATTTTTTTCTTTTTGCGCGAATGTAAAATTAGTGAATGCCAAAATGAAATTTTCTGGCTGATCTTCGCTGACATGGTTTCCTCTTTGATCTTGTTCTTTTGACCTAATCTCAGAAGCATTGTGCAAGCATAGAATCTCTTTTTCTTTATTTCTTCTTGATTATTTCTTCTTCTTCTTTTGCGTGGGCGAGAATCTGGCTTGTCATTCCCTGTTTAGTCTGGATACCTTTATCTCTTCCCATTTTTGTAGTCTGCAATGATGGAATGATGGAATTAGCTTTTTTTTTTTTTTCCCTTCCTTTTCCCTGGGAAGTGGATAGGGTGGCAGATTAACATGATTGGTGATGATTTCTGTCAATTTAACACAGGATTATAGAATGTTTGAATCAATCGGTTTTGGTTTGCCATAAAATCCAGTGACCCACTAACTTCTGTAAGATATAAGTATATGCACTCATGTACGTGCCAAGGCACTCCATAGTTTAGTGAATTATTTCTATGTTATGCATTAAATTTGCCCAATTCTTCTTTGAAGCAGCATAATCTTTCAATAGCTTAACAGGTGAGAACATATTTAATTGAAATTATAAAATACACTTATCAGAGAAGTTCTGTCGCACAAGTTGGTTTTTCTTTCTCTTTTTCTGGACTAAATGCTACTGGTGTAACATTAGTGCAGCAGAAATTATATACTTGTGTTGGAATCTTTGTCATTTTGGGGGCTGATGGTAATTTAAATTTGTTTCAGTTCACGCTTTTGTCTAACAGCGAAGGAAATCTTTGTTTGCTGCGACCCCAGTTTCTGACGACCAAGGTTCATGTCTGAACTCAACGTCCATATTCTTAGTGCCTACGGTATGTAGTAATTGTGTTCATGGGGTCTTCTTGATGGTTTGCCCTTTGGACAGAAATTTTTAATTTTCTGTATTGTTCCCCACAGAACTTGAGCCCATCTCAAAATTATATCTGTTCATCACAGCTTGGTTGTGTGCTGATCAGTATAACAGCAATGTAGTGCAAAAATTACTGTTACAGTGATTTAGGAGCCATTACACTTGATCAATATGATTTTCTGGTAGGGAGTTATTAAAGGTTTGACCATACCTTGCTCTTAAGGGCAGGAAAAATCTTTGCAGGTTTACCAACAATGAGACCATCATATGCATAGGCAATGATTCCAAAAAGTGCTGATACCCTAGCAAACAATGAACTGGTGGTACAAACAAATTGAAACATGGTGCATTATTGTTAAATCTTGAGATCTGAAGTTATAATTTAAAGTTTTTCTTATGACATTTTTTGTTATTAGACTTAGACCATTGTTGCATTATAATTTTGTTTCAAACCCTATTGGTTTCCTTCACCCAAAAAATGAGACTTGTTTTAAATTTAGAGACACCTCAACATCCTCTCTTAATTATGCAAATGCTATTGCACATTTCACCTATATATCCAAGTACACCCCTTACACAATGCATCATAAAGCACGTCATACTGCAATTCCTTTGTGGATCATTCTGCTTTCTTGGCAGCATTAATCATATGCTATCTTGTGCATGTGTAGACACAGACATGTGGGTATTATCAATGAGCAGTCTTATTTGGTATGCTGTCTTATGTGTGTTCTCTGTATGTTCTTGATAAGATCCATTTGCGGAGGCCAATGCTGATGACTCTGGTGCTGGGTCAAAAGAGTACGTTCATATACGCATACAACAGCGTAATGGTAGGAAAAGCCTGACAACCGTACAGGGGTTGAAGAAGGAATTCAGCTACAATAAGATACTCAAGGACCTTAAGAAGGAGTTTTGCTGCAATGGTACTGTTGTCCAGGACCCAGAGCTGGGCCAGGTGTGTATATGATGTTATATTAAATATGATTCGGTGGATACCCTTTCTACCTCGCAGCTTCCTCCATTGCTGTTACTGCTTTATTGTTGGATACAATTCAATTTTATGACGACCTCCACTGGGTATAGGTTATTCAACTTCAAGGCGATCAGCGGAAGAATGTCTCCACCTTCCTTGTCCAGGTGGTTCTCTTACTGCTTCTTGATTGAATTTTGTAATTTTCAATTTGTGGGTTGTTAAATTTTTTGTTCTCTTGGTGGCTTTGCCAACAGGCCGGCATTGTGAAGAAGGAACGCATCAAGATTCATGGTTTCTAAACCACCACAGCAGCTGTGGCAGACTGCCCTTTGTAGAGTTGCAACTGCCGCATTATATAAAGGATCACGTATAAATTATACGAACCTGTAAATAGAACCCTACTTCATATATTATTTGTGTCCTGTTTGAGTGTTTCAGAATCTTAGTTTTAACCAGTCTTGATGTTTTTTAGCTGTTTGGTGGTTTAACTTTAAACTGCAATCTGTATGCTGTTCAAGTCACCTCCATTGCTGTCATGAGAAAGAAACCATATAGTTTAGAACTTTTTGTCTCCCATTTGACAATGAATACTCTGAGGTAATGGTCATGGGGAACAATTTGGCAGTAGCATGTTGGTATGGAGTTGGCCTCAGTGTGGAAGCTTTTTCTGTGGAATTGTTCTGGTGCCATTTGAGACCACAGCATTTGGAGACTGCTCATATAATCAAGATGACACTTTCATGAGTTTCATCTCATCGTCTGCATCTGTCATACACATGAAAGCATAACAGCTCACCATTAACTGGAAGTGTCTTCAAATATTGTTATACGAATTTAATATACATTTTTAGGGTATTTTTTTGGATCAATTCTGAATTTTCAACAGCCACAGAATTTCAACATGACTCAAAAGGATGTACAGTGGGGATCAAAATCTTTCTGAAATGTTCCAAAGCCTTCACTAGGCAAAAACATAACTAGTAGACCACAGGGGCCACTAGGCCTTTCCCTCTCTCAACCGTCCTATGCACAATTTTATATAATATCTTGGGAAGGGAATAAAATTAATTTCTTATTCTGAAACATTGACGTGAGAATGGATTCATGAATCATGGGAGAAGAGGTTCATGAACCAATAAGAATGCTATTAGTAGCTAGCAATTGACCGCCAATACTGAGCCCAAAAGATTAATCGACGACTATTGAGAAGAATAGGGTTTTCTTTAAATAGGGTTTTCTTTTGTGTTCTTTGATTACAAGTTTATAACTTTAAAAAGTGCCCCTTCTCCATCAGCCCCTACCATCTTGCTTATGTTCCAAATTTAAATATGCATAATTAAGCCCCTGCCCTATTCTAAATCTCATCACTTATTAACTTATTATCTAACTCCATATAATAAATGCCCATAATATGTCAATGATTTTTATCCTATTGTTATTTATTTCTAGCTATCTACAAGTGCTCCTGTAAGGTTATCCATATTATAAGCCATCTGAGAAAGATATCTTTTTGGTCCCACTTGAAAGATTCCAATTATAGTCTTATATGTGTTTGAGAGATCAATTGTGGGACTATAGCCCATATTCATTTTCAAGTAGCTAGGACAATTATTTTGCCTGCAATTATTGATCACATGACATGATTCAATGTTGATATATTTTTGACTTTGCTATGATGGTAGTTAAGATTGGTGAATATATATATATAACACAAATTTCAATAATGCCCAGGGAAAGATAACATACAAAGAGACTATTTAGAATGATTTGAACAATTGCAACATTGATTGGACTGATAAAACACCAATAGAGAGTATATTTTAAAATTTATAAGAAAGAACAGACTTAAGATAACCAAATTAAGATAGTTTTTAAAAAATTATGAAATTTTGTAGATTTTAAAATTTATAAGAAAGAACAGACTTAAGATAACTAAATTAAGATAGTTTTTAAAAAATTATGAAATTTTGATCTTTAAAATATTGTAGTGGAATAATTTTAAAAAATTATATATTCAATTGTGCCCAATAAACCTTAGGTTGTGTTTTTTTCCCAAAAGCAATAATAATAATAATAATAATAATAATAATAATAATAATAATAATAATAATAATAACAAATTAAGGAAGGGAAGGAATTACGATTATTACTCAATTTAATTAATATATGAATGTGTTTCTATTCATTTTTCTCTCCTTGCATATTGAAAAATTTCAAAGAAAAAAAAGAGCATAAAAGGATCTATATTTTTGAAGTTTGGTTATTAGATAAAATGAAATATGTGTGTGTGTGTGTGTGTGTGTGTGTTGTGTCGGGCACCCCACTTGTGTCAAATACCAATACTACAACTAATGCTATTGAATATATAAAAAATTAAAGTAATGCAAAAACTAATAATAAAAGACAGTAAAAAAAACAAGACAAGAATTTAACGAGATTCGATATAAAATTACGTACGTCCTTGCGCACCGACGATCAATCAACTACTTCTTGACAAAATACAACTTTGAGGTGTGTTTTACAAATGGAGAGTTGAATTCTTTATATAGCTTCAACCTCAAGTTCAAAAAACGCTTCTCACCAATGTGGGACAAACAAAGAAAAAGTTCAAAAACAACTTTTTAACCAATGTGAAACTTTTATACCAATGTGTTACAAAAAAAACAAAAGGAAAAAAAAATCTTCACCTTGACGATAAATTCAACAAATTTTTCAGTCACCAACATTCTCTAGAATTTCACATCATCGGTGCCTTCCAAAAAATATTCAGACTTGTAGGATATTGATTAAGTCCAAACAATGTTTGAACTTGATTGTTGTCACAATCTTGGTCAACATATTTGCGGGATTTTCAATTGTAGTAATCTTCTAAAGAAGTATCTTGCCTCCATCAATAATATCTCGCATAAAATGAAATCGAACGTATATGTGCTTCGTTTGTGCATGGTGGACTTGGTTCTTTGTCAAATGAATAATACTCTGGCTATCACAGAATACAA
This sequence comes from Malania oleifera, assembly GCF_029873635.1. Taxonomy (NCBI): domain Eukaryota; kingdom Viridiplantae; phylum Streptophyta; class Magnoliopsida; order Santalales; family Ximeniaceae; genus Malania; species Malania oleifera. Next base: position 10,036,880 of record NC_080420.1, on the reverse strand, counting down.
CAATGTGCTTCTAAACAACTCCCAAATTTTCAAGTAAACTTTGCAACCAAATAGCTTCATTAACAGCCTTTGAAGTTGTCATGTTCTCCGCTTCTATTGTAGACAAGGCAATGGTAGACTGTAAGGTAGACCTCTAACTCACTCGACTATTAGTAAATGTAAAAACATATCCAGTAGTTGATTGAAGTTTATCCAGATCTCTTGCAAAATCAGAATCCACATATCCAACAACTAGTTGATCAATAGTATTATTTTTCTCAAATACTATGCCAACATCAATTATATTCATAATATATCTCAAAATCCATTTCATAGCTTGTCAATGTCCTTTACCTAGATCATGCATATACCTGCTCACCATACTAATAGCTTGTGAAATATTAGGTCTTGTACAAACCATTGCATACATCAGACTACCAACGACACTTACATAAGGAACCCGTGACTACGTTCCTCGTCTGATTTAGGAGATAAAGCTGCACTAAGTTTGAAATGAGGAGCAAGAGGAGTGCTTATCGATTTTGACTACTTAGACATGCCAAAACTATATACTACTTTCTTCAAATACTATTTCTGAGACAAACTAACTATTCCTCTCATTCTGTCTCTGCGAATCTCCATGTCAAGTATCTTTTTTACTTCACCAAGATCTTTCATTTCAAACTCTTGATTTAACTGACTTTTCAACTTGTTGATTTCTTCCCTGTTCTTTGAAGCTATCAACATATCATCAACATATAAGAGTAAATATATAAAAGATCCATTTTGTAGTTTGCGCGAAAATAAACACTATGATCATGTTTATTTTTGATGTACTTGTGACCCATCATAAACTGATGAAATCGTTTGTACCACTGTCTTGGAGACTGTTTTAAACCATACAACAATTTCCCAAGTTTACATACCTAATTTTCTTTTCCAGCAACCTGAAATCCATCTGACTGAGTCATATATATTTCCTTTCCCAATTCACCATGTAAAAATGTAGTTTTTACATTGAGCTGAACTAGTTCAATATCAAATTGTGCTACCAAAGCCAACAAAATTCGAATGGAAGAATGTTTAACAACTAGAGAAAATACCCCACTACAATTAATGTCTTCCTTCTATGCATAGCCCTTAGCTACCAATCTAACTTTGAAGCGAACATTATTTGCATCTGGAAATCTTTCTTTCTTTACATAAACCCATTTGCAACCAATTGCTTTCTACCCTTAGGTAGCTAGGTTAGCTCCTAAGTCGGATTCTGATGAAGAAACTGCATTTTTTCATCCATTGGTCTTTTCCACTTGTCTGATTCAGAGTTTCTCATTGCTTCTTTGAAAGTGCAAGGAACATTATCATCTGCAACTGGAAGTGCATAGGTCACCATATCACTATACGGAGTAGGTTTTCTAATTTCTCGTCTTGGCCGCTAAGAAACAATTGATTCTTGTTGCTGTGAAGATTGTCAAATTGAAATCTCCTCTTCTTGTACACTATTCCCCTCCGTAACTGGAGAGTTACCTTGTGTAGTCTCATTTCTCACTGGTTTCCCAAAATTGTCTCAACCTCCACCTGTTGTTGAGTACCACTGGTCTTTTCTTCAATTGGTGACTCATTGCATATTGTTTTCTTCATCATCACAAGTTCATCAAAAGTCACATCCCTACTTAAAATCATATTTTTTGTATCTAGACACCAAAGACGGTATCCTTTTACTCCTACACTAATTCCCAATAATATTTCTTTCTTGGCTCTTGGATCCAACTTAGATTCTTTAACATGATAATAAATCATAGTACCAAATACATGTAAAGAATCATAATCACTAGCAGGCTTTCTAGACCATACCTCAAAGGGTGTTTTCCCCCCTATTGCAGATGATGGTAGACAGTTTATAAGATGACACGCATATCTAATAGCCTCAACCCAAAACCTTTTGTCTAACCTAGCATACAACATACATCGAACTTTCTCCAGCAAAGTTCGATTCATGCGCTCTGCCACCCCATTCTGTCGTGGTGTATCGTTAACTGTGAAGTATCGAGCAATACCTTCATCTGACAAACCTTCATAAATGGTTTACTCTTGTATTCATCACCATTATTTGATTTGAGCCGTTTAATCTTTCTGCCAATTTAAGTTTCAACTAATTTTTTCCATTTAAGGAAAATATCACACACTTCATTTTTATACTTCATAGAATACACCCAAACTCTTCTGGAAAAATCATCAACAAAAGTGACAAAATAATGCATACCACCCAATGAAGCCATTTTTGTGGGCCCCCATACATCTGTATGGATGTAGTCTAAAATACCTTCAGTCTAGTGGATTGTAGTGTCAAATTTCACTCTAGTCTGTTTTCTCAAAATCAAATGCTCACAAAATTCAAGTTTGCAAACCTTTGTACCCTTCAACAAACCTTGCTTAGCTAATTATTGTAAATATTTTTCTCCTGCATGTGCCAATCGCATATGCCATAACCTGGTTGTATCTAAACCTACATTTTTCTCAAAAACAACAGCTGATGAGCCAATAACTATACTACCTTGTAAATAACACAATTTATTTTTCCTTATTCCTTTCACCACGGCCAGCGCACCTGATTTAATCTTTAAGGTTTCATCTTTCAAAGTGATAGTGAACCCTTTAAACTCCAAGGCACCCAATGAAATCATATTTTTCTTTAGACTTGGAACATACCTAACATTAGTCAAGGTTTAAATAGTTTCATCTTGACATTTCAACAGTATTGATCCTATTCTAGTTGTTTTACCGGTATTATCATATATAAAAACAACCCCACCATCTAATTCTTCAAAATTAGAAAACCATTTCCTATTGGGACACATGTGATAGGAACAACAAGAATCCAAAATCCACTCACCAAAATAATGTGACGAGCTTGTTCCAACAAGAGAAAAATCTGACTCACTTCCATCATCATTGGCTATATTGGCATTAGAATGTGCTTTGCCCTTATTCTTTTGCTGTAATTTAGAGCAATCTTTCTTCCAATGTCCTCTCTCATGAAAAAAAGGGCATTCATATTTAGCAGTTCTCCCATGAGATTACTCAATCCATGATATTTACTCCTCCTTCCAGACTTACGACTCTGAGAACGTCCCCTTATTGTTAGTGCTCCTGTTATTTCATTATGGACCCTCCGATCCTTCTTTCTATTCAGTACTAATTAGTGTTGTACAAACAACATCAAATGTAAGTTTATCTTTTCCATACAATAAAGTGGTGGTCAGTTATTCATAATCATCAGGGAGAGAGTTCAGTAACAATATGGTTTTATCCCCATTTTCACTTTTTCATCCAAATTTAACAAATCGGCCAAAATTTTATTGAAAACATTTATGTGGTCATTAATCGAAATACCTGGTTGATATTGGAAGCGAAACAATTTCTTTTTCAAATAGAGCCAATTTTCCAGACTCTTGGTCATAAATGTATCTTACAATGCCTTCCACAATTTCTTTGCAGATGTCTCCATCATAACACAATATTTCTGATTTTTAGCAAGACACAGATGAATCGTACCACATGTTTTACGATTGATCTTTTTCCAATCCCTGTCACCCATATCCATTGGTTTATCATCCAAAGCAATATTCAATTCTTGGTGATACAAGATGCTCATCACCTCACATTGCCACACACCAAAATTATTGATACCATCAAATTTCTCCACCTCACACTACAAAAAAACTGGTTTTTAGTGACGAAATTATTAGTGATGGATTCAATTTCTTCACTAAAAGTGGATATTAGTGACGATTTTAGTAATCGTTACTAATACGACACTATTAGTGACGAAATTGAATCCTTCACTAATAGTTTCGTCACTAAAAATCGAAAAAAAAATTATGGGAAAACATGACGGCTTCAATTTTGTCACTAAAAGTGGGTATTAGTGACGGTTTTAGTAACCGTTACTAATACGGCACTATTAGTGACGAAATTGGATCCGTCACTAATAGTTTCGTCACTAAAAATAGGGAAAAAAAATTGTAGGAAAACATTTTTCGCATAGAAATTATCCCGAAAAAATATTAGCGACGATTTCTGCGGTATTAGTGATGAATTAAATCCGTCACTAAAAGATATTCATTAGTGACGATTAAATAACCGTCACTACTATTATTTAAAAAAAATAAAAAATTTTGTTTCAGAGTATTAGTAACAAATATACAAATTCGTTACTATTGGCCTCTTATTAGTGACGGATTTGAGAACCGTCACTAATACTTCTCTTATTTAAAAAATAAAATAAAATTTTGTTTCAGAGTATTAGTAACAAATTTGTATATTCGTCACTATTGATTCTTTATTAGTGACGGATTTGAGTACCATCACTAATACTTCTCTTATTTAAAAAAAATAAAAAAATTTTATTTAACACTATTAGTGACAAATATACAAATTCATCACTATGGGCCCCCTATTAGTGACGGATTTGAAAACCATCACTAATACTTCCCTTATTTTAAAAAAAAAAAATTATTTTAGAGTATTAGTGATGAATATACAAATTCGTCACTATTGGCCCCTTATTAGAGATGATTTTGAGAATCGTCACTAATACTTTCGTTATTTATAAAAAAAAAATATTTAACACTATTAGTGACGAATTTTAATATCCATCACTAATGGCCCCTTCCCCCCAATATCTTATTTCCCCGGTTTTTCCCTCAAAATTTCCCTCCATTCTCATATCCCCTCTCGATCCTCCTCTCTCTATCTCCCTTCGCCGTTGCCTTGCCCTTCGTCGTTGCCTCGTCGTCACTGTCGCAGCCCAGCCCTCACCCATCACCTTTCGCTACTCCGACTACCGCCACTGCTGCTCCTCGCCAGGTTTGCCTCTTCTTCTTCTTCTTCTTCTTCTTCTTTTGAAGTTGGTTTCCAACTTCAGCATGATCAGCTCTTGTCTAGCCTAATTTGGGTGTTCATAGTTGAGATCTTGTCTAGCCTAATTTTCAGTTTATTATTTTCCCCAGTGCTATGTTTGGAATGTGAAATTTTTTTAACGTGCATAGCAAATGAGAATTTTGGCCTTATGGGAGGAAGTTTAGTTTGTCTAGAGCTGGTGGATGATTAGTTGGTTATTTCATTTTCCGGTTTTGCTAGAAGAAAAGATACACATGCTTTGTGAAATTGTTCAGTTTTCGCTGTTCTGTGGGGTTTATGGTTGGATGACATGCTCGTATATTTATGGGGAAAAAGCTAAACCCCTATTTGTTATGGGAGAAGATTCATTTTTTAATTAGCTCACTTCGGTATGCTACTACTGGTTGCTTTAAAGGAGTGAGGTTTTCTAATGTCCAACAGGATTGGCTAGCTTTGTTAGGATAGGGATGTATTCAAGACAGAGATAAAATGGTTTTTGGAATATGATTATTGTGTCCGTTTGGTAATAAATATTGATTATAGGAATTGCAGTGAGATTTCTTTTAAATATTTGGTATTTTTTAAGGGTGGTTATATTGAAATAGAAAATATGTCATTTAATTGCATTGTAAATGTTCGCACATATGGATTCAATAAAATATGATTTTTTATAGAAAAATTTTCTATTTTTTTATCATAATATGTTTTTGTATTTTTTTTTAAATAATAATACTAGTAGTAAATTATATTTTTGTCTAGATTTTTTTGTTATTTTTTAGAAGTAACAATAAAGGTAACAAATATTATTGTCGGTGTTGTTCTTTTTCATCATTATAAGTATTATTTTTTATTTTATTTTATTTTTATTATTGTAATAATTATTTTATAATTATTATTATTATTGGTTGTTTTTGTTTTATTATTACTATCATTGCCGTTGTTGCTACTTATTGCTATTATTATTCTTATTATTGTTGATCTTACTATTATTTTATAATAATGATAACAACTCTTATTATTATTAGTTGTTAATGTTGCCTTTTTATTACAATAACAATTAACATTCTTGTTCTAATTATTTTTGTTCTTTTTATTATATTCCTATTATTTTTATAATAATAAGTATTCTTGTTCTTGAAATAATAATTACTGGTGATGGTTTGGTTTATAGATGGTCAATTTATGTTTTTTGAAATTTAGTATTTAATTGGGTTGTAGTTTTGATATTTTGTGTGACGGTATTTCAAAAATCTTTATTACTTCATCCTCTAATGGTCTTTTAAAGTATTTATTTAATTTTATTAATCATTATAAAAAAATCATAAAGCGGTTACAATGATTTTTGTGACTGTATTTTTGGCTATTTGAAAATAATTTTATAAAATATTAATATTATCATTCTCATATAATGTGAATTATCAAAATGGTTTTACAAAAGTTTTAGTAGAAACAAATTGGAGGTACCAAATAATTATGATGTGTAAAATCAAATTTTTGTTCATTGATTTAATATATTTTTCATTTTTCTTCTTGTTTTCCTTGCCAACCAAACACCAAAAAAAAAAAAGTTGATTCCTTTATGTTTTTCTTCACCTAATATTTTTCAAGTTCCAAACAGACCATTAGCATATCTTATATTAGGTCTTATTTGGTCTATTAGGCCTTCATTTGGAACTTGGAAAACATTAGATATATATATATATAAAAGGAAAATGTAATTCAATGTTTAGAGAGGCTTTGGGTTTAGAGTTGTGTTAAATTTAGATATGATATAATATAAAATTGTATTAAAATTTATCTTTCGAATCTAAGATTTGAAATTCATGCTTCCAAATGCAGCAAAATAAATTTAATTTTTTAAGTTTGATTAGTAAGGAAAGTAAGAAAAAAAAATTATATATAGGAAATTAGCAAAAAAGGCATGACTTCGATTGAAATTTGCCAATATAAACGGAAGCTTACATCTTTTTGATAAACTTCTGGCGAGATTCTAGAATTTTTAAAATTTTCCCAAATTTTAGTTCAATGTCTTCCTACAATGACTTATGCCCCACCATATGATTATCAAAATTGGATAAATAATTATTTTTTTACTATACCTATAGTGTGGAATGTTTGTTTGTCTTACCTTAAAAAATTTTTATATGCTTTGGGGCCCAATGTTCTTGAGTGGAAATGGAACATCAGAAGTGCCATTGGAGGAGCGTGCCTAGATTGTGCCATGAATGGAAAACCACCTTACGGGAGCTAGCTCCATTAATGGAAAACCACCTCACTAGTAACAATAAGCTTTTAATTTTTAAGATAAGTGGTTTTTAATTGGTACAAAATATCATGCAGATTGTAACTGAGGAACTCAAGGTGAAAACCTTACCCACTCAATTTACATTAATTATTGGCATTTCCTTCTTTCTATACATCATTGCTCCATCTCCCATATATCAATCAAGTATTCATAATACGGTAGAAAAAGAGCATCAGGAATATTTTTAGGTAGGCTGTTTATATAGAGGAAAAAGCGTAAAATGTCTTCCTTTGATACATTCTCCATGTCAACCACATCACTCCTGCAGGGGAGAACCCACAAGTCCCCAGAATTTACTTTCTTTAGACTGTCCCTACAAAATGGGTATGATTCCAACCTCATGTTCCTGCATCATAAAAAATACCTAAAAATACACAATTAAGAAATAAAACCAGTAGTAAACTTCAAATTTTGAACTTGAAGTTTGAATATGTTGTTTATGGTTAAATTATATTGAATTATGACATTTTCGACCCATCCATTTAATGACTAGGAAGCAAAGGTAAGTTTTATGTATAACTGTGTGAACTTGAAATCTTTTGAAAATATAAATTGAAATTTCGAATGACTAAATCTTTTTTATGGATGGTGTTAGAATTGGTGTATTCCCAAGAAGGGGGGGGTGAATTGGAATTTTAAACTTTTCTCCTAAGTTAAACTAGATGTCAGTTGAGCATTACAACCTAGGGTCTTTCTATCCAATTCCAAATACGCTGATGAATATAATATGCAGAAATTTAAATCAAACGCATCATTCACATAATAACATACACGTGCGGTAAATATAAAGTGTGATAATATACACAAACACACAATATGTTATCGGGATTTGGCCAATTGTGCCTACGTCCCCGCCTCTAACTCGCAAGTCTGATGATTCTACTAATAGCTCACTTAAGGGTGGAGTGACACCGATTACAACCAGGTCAATTAGCATAGGGCTGACCTCAACCTTAACCAGGTCAATTAAAGTGGCTGACCTCAACCTACACGCCTTAACAAGATGACGCACCTAGTTTTTCTAACCAGATCTAAGTCAATCCAGGACTATTTCAGGGCTAGTCTCCCTCTTCAGGCCCATGCCTGGAAATATAACAAATGCTTATATAATCAAATGGTACAGTGATTGTGCTTTCGTGTAAAGAAGATATGTACCCAAATACGTGCAATTACATACACCACAATATGATATAATATGTAAGCTCAATGTGGTCCAATATTTCAACTCTCAGATATATATATATATATATATATATATTTACTATCAGTGTAATAAGTGCGTGAGGGTATCAATCAAGCAATCTTTGTATTACAAGATATTCAGGCAAGATGTTCACACAAAGATACTAGCCAAACAATATATATGTATATTTCAATGAGCGGGTTTTCTCAATCGTATGATGCTCTAGTAATGTATATGTTTGGTTTGCAAAAAAGATATTCAATCTTTGTATTCAACAAAGGATATGTGAGTTAATGAATATTGCAACAAAGATTTTATCACATGACCAAATATCTCTTCAAATATTTTTCAAGATAAAGCACACTAGATATTTGAAAATGTTTTTAAAAGAATTTTGCAAACAATAAAAAATACAATCTTCTCAAGATGTTGAAATGAAGGTGCAATCTTAGAAGATCTGACAAAGCCTTCTTAGGATAGACTAATTAACAAAGTCCCCTAAGAGTCTTTAAGGTTTTGCTCTCAATAAAAAATATATCAAATAACCAGAGCAAGGAGAGCAAACCTTTCTAATCAAGCACTCAATCAACTTACAAAGAGTTTGAGCAAAAAGAGAAGGTAAGTATGAGTGGTTGGGGCTTAGGAATAAGTATTATAGGATTTGGAAATTTCAGAGAATTTCTCCTAATCAAAGTGGCTAATTTATTACTAATTTGCACAAATGATCTCATATATATAGACATAGGAAGAGATATGACCGTTAGGGACCTATTGGGTATTATTAGGGAAGTTTAATGACATTTCAAATATTTTAACCCTGTTTAAAAGGTGTTTAACTGCGGTAAAAATCAGGGCAACCCGAGAGGTCCGATCGACCAGAACAGTTTCGGTCAACTAGAGTTCATATGGTTCGGTCGACCAAGAGGTTTTTGAACTAAAGGCTTGGTCTACCGAAAGTGGGAGATTTCCCATTTCTCTGAGGTTTAGTCGATCGGGCCATTTTGAACTGGCCGGTTCGGTCGACTAGACTGTTGGGATTTTTCTCGAGGACCCTTGGTCGACTAGGTAGTTGGTGTACAATGTTTGCTTGGTCGACCAAATGGTCAATATGTTGACCTCTGAGGGTTTCGGTCGACCGGGGGATTTTGAACTGCATTGGTTCGGTCGACTAGGGCCTTGGTTAATTGTTCACCCAGGCCTGTTTCGGTCGACTAGGGCAAAATGAACTGCCTTGGTCGGTTGACCGAAAGTGCACAAAGTGTGCATTTCGGTCCCGTTATAAATCACATAAACCCTAATCAAGTGTCTAACAAACATAGGTGCAAATGTGTGTGTCCTAGGGTCATTTATGTCCAAAATCAAGACACCGAAAAAGTCCGGTGTCGGTCGACCGAAGGTTAAACCCTAAGGTCTTTCTAAGGTCATTTTTCATTATGGTTGGTTTGAGCTTACGTATTATCATGCATGTGATGTGTGTGAGCTTATTACAAACCAAAGACCTATTTACTATTACAGACCCTTTGCAAATGAATTAAATACAATACAATCGATAAATGGGTCTTTAGCTTTAATTCCTCTTTGTGCACATCTCAATCTTTGACAATTTTAGTTCCTACACAAAACCTTAAACACTCATTAGATACAATAAGTATTTGTCATAATCAAAATCGGGCGTGACCAATAAGGTCAACAGATGGTATTATGTTATATGAATTGTAAATTAAACTACTGAAATATATGCTTGTGTTGAATGCCAACTGCATAGCCGATGCAGTACATTGGGAATTACATGCTAGTAGTGGATTCAGGTTCTCGCATGCTCAAACTGATTGGTATCTGCATGATGCGTATTATTGTGATTTGTTTGCTTGAATCTATCAAGTTTTAGTACAGAAATTTTTTAGAAAATGTCTAATTTACAGACGGCATGTTGCCGAAATTTCGTAAAAGTTTTTGTAAAATAAAACCATGTACAAAGAAACGTATGCATGATTAGTTAAAACTTAAAGTCATTCTAACTCACGCCTATCACGTGTTGAAATTCGTAAGAAAAAAGACAATCTTAGGCTTATCATTGAAAATCTAAAACACTTGACTAAGAACAATAATGTATAAGAATACAATGAAAGGTCAAGAACTAAATGTCATATGAAGTAAAATGTCAAATTAATTACTATCATTTCATGTGTTCATTGAAGCTTAGACCCGTTCAAGAACGATTACTATATTCATGCCTAATCGTACATGTGAGACAAATCAATTATTATAATTTAATTGATTATTAGTCATACTATGTTGACTAATAATCAATTGAACATGTTAATTATTTGTTTCACTTATGATTAGTAACATTTGTATTTCAATCATTCTTGGATTGTCCAATGTAAATAGTTCAGGAAGTTGTATTTACATTGTTGTCATCATTCACACTTTGTCAATTGTCATTATATATTTTGAGCGTGTCTCTACTCGTGTTCTCTAGGTGCATAGTGGGGTGTCGTGACAATTTGTTAGTAATGGAAAACTAGCAACATGTTTACTTTGACGATGAGGAAACTGATGGGGAATATGAAACATGGGTCGAGTACTGTAGTGAAGAGGAAGACACTTTAGAAAGTGAGGATGATACCGATATTGAGGATGTATAGAGGGTAAGCAAGTGAAGGTTGTCACCATGTGTCTGACATGTGTAAATAACTAAAAATATATTTATTTTGCATCCATCTAATATTCATACTTCTTATATTTACTTGTCTAATATTTTGCAGACATGACACTAGGAGATCGTCGTGGCTGACTTCCTTCCAGGCTATCGACTACGTCATCACATGAGGTTGATCCGGTGGGCTCGAGACCGGCGAAGCACGTCGGTGGTGCTATGGCACCATTATTGTCTGAGCCATCCGAACCTCGACCAGACATGGATACCACAGATGCGACAGAAACGCAGGGTGAGTTGTTGACCATGATAAGCAGCATTGGTAAGGTTACGATTAATTTATTTACATTTAAACTATTGATGGTTATTCACGTGTATGATTATAATGTTGTTCTTACTTTAACTCTTCTTTCAGCATCTACATCCAAGGTGAGGTCAAGTTGTGGTGCAGTGAAGAACATGGCACTGAAGAAGCACTTGGAGAGGACTAAGCAGCGGATTTGGATCAACATTCCTCCAGGCTACATGGCCTCGCTTAACGATTGGTGCACAGCGTGGACTCAAGAGCTCGGCATTATATGCTGACAGTATGCTCCATTCACCACCTTCAGCTGGCCGCAGGTGACTCAGGAGCAGCACATGGTTCTTTACATGCGCATTTTGGTAAGTAATCCCAAACCTTTTTTTTATTTTTATTTTTACTTTTAATATACTAGTCAAACAACTGTTTAACATTCTAATTGTATTACCTATGTAGGATGAGTTTTATATGGACATTCTCGAGGCTGACCTTGTGAAGAGGGCGGTGGATGTCCAATTGTGCAGTAAATTTAAGAGCTATCACTCCAAAATGCACGAGCATTTTCGGGCGATGGGAGAACAAGCATAAGCACGCTTATACAATAAGATATCCTAAGAGGATTGGGAGGTGGTGTATCGCCATTTCCGCGACCCACACTATCACGTGATATATTTGTATTATAATAACTACATTTTCACACTGATATCGCTACTAAAAATTCATTACATCTTTTTTGTAGGCTATATGTGAAACAAATGCTGCAAACCACAACAAACTCCCTACGACACATTGCGGTGGGTCGAGGTTATTCGTAAATCATCGAAGGTTAATTACTATATATAAAACTATCTTATCATTACTTGACTTAATATTAATGATGTTTTATATGATAATGTAGCGTGATCCCGAGACTGGCGTAGAGGAGCCGCTACCAGATCTTTATCAGAGAACACACCAACGGCGATCGGGGGAGTGGTGTGAGGGTGCGTAGGGCAAACATGTAAGTCAAAGAAAATATTTAGATTATTATTTGATTCAAAACATCAAAGTTGTATTATTATGTCTTCCTTTTTATCATTTTTATGAGTGAAATTAGGCACAAATGGTCGAACTGAGGGATGCACCTGCGTCAGAGGGGAGTTAGCAAATGACAGATTACTAGATAACCGCTCAGGTGCTTGGGGAACGAGTGGGGGGCTGGGTGAAAGGTCTTGGAAGTGGATACATCGCCGCAACAGCATCATCATCTATGGGTGTGGCGTCTCGTGCTAACATGGAACGAGTGCGTCGAGACGCGAGCACGAGACGCTGAGTCTCGAGCGGAGGAGATGGTTCAACGGATGCATACGATGGAAATGGAGAATCAAAATTGAAAGGCACGGTGTCCACCGTTGTAATGGAGAACCAAAAATTGAAAGATATCCACCGTTATAGTGGAGAACCAGCAATTGAAAGAGACGGTGTCCACCTTTCAAGCCCAGATGGAAGCCTTGATGAATAAGCAAGCGCAGTTCGAACAAATGATGCGTCAATCTCAACCAGATGATGCGGGTGGCTCCTCTCATTAGAAGGTATGTAAAACGTAATTTGAACTGCATATTGGTAGCTCTGCTAATTGTTTAATTGTATTCATATGCTGAATTTTGAGTTGTTGGGAGATGTTAGAATTGTATTGATTATGCTGTCAATTTAATTATTTCCTAACATTCTGTTTCTTTTGTTTTTTGTTGAATATAGGGCGGTGATTGATCGAAACTCTAAGCTTCTTCAAAGTGGCGTTGCTACTTTCTTCGTACTGGACTTTAGTTTGCATCATAAAATATATGCGTTTTCCTTCATGTGATGTATTGCTGAAAGTTATTCTCTGGATCAGTACATGTAAGAGTATCATAAAATAGAAATTGCGGTTAATTTCTATAGCTATCTTGCTTATGGGTGAGAATGGCCACCAAGGGATTTCAATATATATATGCTGAATTGTGAATTGTTTGGAGATACTGGAACTGTATTGATTGTGCTGTTAGGACTTAATTTATCTTTTCTACAATATCATATATGCGTAGACAGACCCTAGGTTGTGTACTACTGTTGTTGGCTTAGCTAAACCTAGGAATGACTTTTGTGATTTGTAGGTTTGGGAAATGTTCTATTTATGGACGGCATGCTGCCGAGAATTTGTTAAATTCCAACGCTTTCTTAACCTCCTCCCAAATAAATCTTCTGAACACTATAACTTAGCCACTTATAAACATTAAAATCCATTAAAGAATCACAACTCGAAACCTCCTATATATTGAAAACTTTTCTAGTCAAACTCAAGTTAGCAAATAAAATCCTAAGAACCAAAGACAAGCTAAAAAATCTCCAACAAACCAAAGGCAATCTTAAAACCTTCTAAAAATCATCAGCAAAGTGTACATGAGAAACAGACTTCATTCCTGCTAAACAACAACCCTTCCACAATACCACAAGCCTCACACCTAATTAGCACTCTAATTAAGACATTTACCACCACTATCATAAAGAAAACGGAAGATGTAAACCAAGATTCCACCACTATCATTGAATAGAAGAAAAAAAAAAACCATAATCCATTTTCTCAATCTATAACCAAAGCATTTTATGTCCATAACTAAATCCAAGAAACCCCAACTCAATCTATCACAAGCCTTCTCACAATCTAAGTAACAACTTCATGCACAACTCAAACTGCATCAAGAATGCTTGAGAAGCAACCTTCTAGACAAAACTAGAAAACCTTAGTCAAAATCTTGTCAACAGTAGACAAGGGCGATGTTATTTGGTGAAGTTCACTTACGAATCATTTTCACATCTATCTTAATTTTCTAGGAAAAGGCGATGTTTTCTTAAGTTTGGGGGAAATTATATTGCTAGCATAAAGTCCACCTTCACCAGAATCAACTATGTCTTCTAACTCATTTTGAGTCAAGTTGACCTTCATCCTACTTGCTACTGAACATAGGAAACATAGGGAAATGATTGAGGCAATCTCCATGGTGTTGTTGCCAATTCCATACATGCCATCACATCCTATAGTTCTTCTTCAATTACTATGATGTTGACCAGCTCCGTGGATTTATACTAAAATGTTCTTGTAATGGTTGAGTTCTAATCCTAACTTTGAAAGTTTCGCTCGTAACCCACACTTAAGCTAGTAGGGTCGTTAGTCATCATCCATCACATGTTATCGATGGGAAAGCATTCAATCTTAATCTGTATATGTATATATATTTATGTGTGTGTGTGTGTGTGTGTGTATTTATGTATGTATGTATGTATGTATGTATGTATATATGTATGTATGTATCTATGGATGTATGTATGTGTGTGTGTGTATATATATTTAAAGAGATCATAGTGTTTCAAAGCTTACTTATATCTTCTTTTTGTTTGTTTTCTACCACTTATATCTTTCAAAGATAAATTGAATTAGTTGATTTGGCATTCCATTCGGCTGCCTAGTCCCTTCGCCAAAAAGGGTTTAAACAAATCACCCACTCACCAGTCGCCACTTAAAAAAATCACCTAAGCCTCTAATTCCACAAACCACTTCTTCCGAGCCTCAACCCTCACCTTGGCTCTTGCGAGTCTTATCACCTTCACGAGAACTCCTCGAAGGCCGCAATAACCTCTCCCATCCCTCCTTCCTCCTCTTTTCCCTATAGCTCGTTACTCTATTATCCTCTTGCAAACAAATTATCATCTTTTTAGCGTCTTTGTACTTTTTCTCCATGCCTTCCAACTAATCTTCAAGCAAAGGTTTACTAAGCGCCAGCTCTCCATTCTGCTCTCCATTCGTGAGTGCTCTTCTGGTGAAGTTCACTCACGAATCGTACCACATGTCTAACGATTGAACTTTTCTCAATCCTTGTCACCCATATTCACTAGTTTATCATCTAAAGCAATATCCAATTCTTACTGATATAGGATGTTCATCACCTTGCATTGCCACATACTAAAATTATTAGTACCATCAAATTTCTCTACCTTAAACCGAGCATTATTTATAGTCTTTGATGATAATGTTGAAGTCGAAGGGGTTGGAATTCATGTGGATAGAGTTTCTTCTACTGTTGCACTAGTTTCTACCATCTTCTATATACTCAATAGCAACCAGCAAAGCAAAAGACATAGGATGAATAATACGTACTAACTGTGTCTACTTTGTTTTATCCTATGAAATTCTACTTTGATTAGGCCGACCTCTAGAGAGCGACTAAGCTACAATGGTCTCTGAGCACTCATTTAGACAAAGTTTTTCTTAGGTATCAAATATGGAATTAAGGATCCTAATAGAGGAACATCTCCATATCGACACTATTCTACCTAACTTTGATACCAATTGTTGTGTCGGACACCCCACTTGTGCAAAACACCAATACTACAACTAATGTTGTTGAATATATAAAAAACTAAAGTAATGCAAAAACTAATAATAAAAGACAGTAAAGAAACAAAACAAGAATTTAACGAGATTTGGTACAAAATTACCTACGTACTCAGGCGCTAACGAGCAAGAGCTACAAGTGGGTGCCAGCTTTCCTGGTGTTGTATGTGAGGATTGAATTTATCTAGTATATGGAATGTTACATGGACAGTATTTTAGGTTCAAAAGCTTCTATGTGTTCTAAGTGTTGTATCTGAGACTACGCAAGGGGGAGTCAGAGGGAAGAAACACCCCCTTTGCCATAAGGGAGATACTTATGATCTAAATCCTCATATAAATTATAGTATTCCCAGTTGAAGTGCTATACTGTTGAACATGAGGAGAGTAAGGTTAAGAGTTAGGACATTCTACTTGTAATTATTGTTGAATAGTGGAATAAATTACCTGGTCTGATTATAAGTATATGAGAACATTGTTGAACCTTGTAAATCTACTTTGATTTCTCAAATTTTTTTCTTTCATTTGCTAACTTTGTTGCGGATTTGCGTAACGCCTGTATCATATGATAATAATACTCTCGAACCTCCAACCTCAACCAATACCACATACATACATACATACATACATACATACACATTATGCCCAATACAATAATATGCATTTGATAACATAGACTTTCTAAGGTTACTATTATGTAGGATCCTACACAAAAATATTATGATAATAAGGGAGAATATTACATTGAATGTGTAGTAGAAAATTTTGGACTTATAAAGCTAATTATGTAAAGTGTTTTTTTTTTTTTTTTAAAGGTAAACGTGTAGGGTAAAGCAAAAACAATATTTCAACAGGATAAGACCTGAGAATGACATTACCATATGTATATATATGCCCACCTAAAGCCAGATAAGGGACAAGATTGAACAGCTCAGCTATGAACTCTGCACATACCGACAGTACAATAGGCGTGGGCAGTGCCAGAGGTTTCAGATGCTCCACCATTTCTCCATTCAGCTCCCCAATCATATCCCACTGCTTTTGGAGTTTCCTCCCATTGCAACCCCTTCCCCCAGCCCCTTATCCACAAACTCTTCTGTGTAATCTTATCATTACGTCCATCCATCCATTAATTGATTGACTAATACCAATCTCTATTTGATATCGTTAATTTAATTAAAGATATTTGCCTCCATTGGTTCCTAGCTCTTCACTAATTCTCCTATGCATTAGCTTTCCCACTTCACATGATGATAAGATTGATTTTTTTTTTTTTTTAATTTAAAACAGCCTCACATCAATGATGTGGCTTGATTTATATTAATATCATGTTATTAAATGATAGATATCTAAATATGCAAGGAGAGGGATGATGGACCAACCTATTAAGAGTGATTTCATTGGATGGGAGGATCACACTGATCCTTATAAAAGACTTCATTTTTTTCTATTCTCCTTATGCAAATTAGGTTTAAATTTTTAAACATTAACTTAAAAAAAAAAAAAAATGTGTATGACTAAGAGGAGCTATAGTCATATAGAGGTTCTAATTAAATTGACACTTAACCTGCAATAAATTGACATATATTAGTAAATGCTAATTTTATGAAATATTTAATTTGTCTAAATAAAATGTCATTAAATTGTTTGATTAATTTGTTTGAGCATATTTAGTGGCGTGCATTCATTGAATTATTTGAATCATTTCCTTCATCGACCAAACAACTTTCACATGAATTTTTTTATGACTATGACCTTTATTTGTTGACAAAAATGTCAATATCAAACAAACCCATCAACTCAATGCTCATGCATATTTATCCCGTGTATATCGTATGGTTTGGGACTTTTAAATGTTAGGATTCTACTTGAATGTAGACATACTGTCAAATTGCTAAATAAAATTATTGCACACTTTTATTTTAGTTCTAATTGTCATTTTATTTTATACGTCTGCATAAATTAATTCATTTTCAAATCACAAAGTTATTGGGAAGAGATAATGAAAATAAAGGTAATGTTTGGTTCAAGAAATGTAAGTTGAATTTCAAGAAATAAGATAGTTTTTAATTTCTAATTGGTATTGGTATTTACCATTTTATAAATTTACTATATAACTTTTCATTCTATTTCATTGTCAAATCATTCTATTCTAGTGTACCAAACATAGGTCATTCAAAAGAATTTAAATTTATTTTAATTTCTTTTAATCCATATCTAAGTGTCATGGCCTGGTTATTTACTCTAAGTATTATCTACTTCCAATCAATATTACGTTAAGCCTAATTTATTAGAAATTAAAAGAAGCTTCAAATCTCTAGGATTCTTCCTTTTTTTTTTTTTTTTTTTCAGTTTTATCCTTATTCTTAAAATACCTTATATACCCAAAATTAATAGACTCATTCATGAGAGAATACGATTACAAAACCACCATCAACACCCCTACATAACCGACATGGTAAAGTCATTATGCGCATTCATGAGGGGAAACAGTTATAAAACCGCAATTAAAACTCTCGCATAAATGCCCTTAAATTATTCATAACATAAACACAATAATACACCCATAAATAGTAAATTGAAAGAGGGTCAACCTCCACCACTATAAAAAAGTACTCCGATAAGAGGTAAAAATCTCAATTTTACTCACTTTTCTATTACTGTTGCAACCTGAAGCCTCTCTATTGGAATTGGTGTGATCCCAAAAGGGGGTGAATTAGGTTTTAAAAAACTTTTTGACTAAATTAAACATTTACGTCAATTCACCATATATCATATCACATTCGATGTACACTCGTGTATATGAAATAATTAAACCATGAGTTCAGACATACACGTGTACAGTATATCTCATTTAATTTAAATGTGTGCATGCAAATGATTATAACAGTAAGTAAACAAGCATACACATGTGAAATTTAAAGTGTAGAAAGTAAATGAGATAGGGAGAGAGCGACACACGATATTTGTTATCGAGATTTGGCCAAACCAGCCTACATCTACGCCTTGGGCATACCCCCCAAGGATTCCACTAAACTTGCTCACATAAACAGGTGGAGCAAAAGTCGTTTACAATGTTCTTACGGGGCGGAAATTCCCCAGCTCACTTAACGGGTGGAGCCAACACCATGCAAACTTTCCCTAGAGGGTGCATATCTTAATTCTTTTAACCAGGTCTGAACCAATCTGGTGCTCTCCTAACCAAATCTGAGCAAGTCTGTGACTATTCAAAGGGCTACTCTCCCTCTTCCGACAACCCGTCGGGTATACAACATCAATAATAATTAATTTTTGTACAATAGAAAATACTTCTCAAAAAGCAGATGTGTACAAATTTAAGGCTCAAAATATGCACTCTCTAATGATATGAAATATGCTCAATAGAGTAAGGGTGCTATCAAATAATTTTACACAAATAGAATATATATATATATATATATATATGTGTGTGTGTGTGTGTGTGTGTGTGTGTGTGTGTGTGTGTGTGTGTGCTGTAAATAATTTTCTCCCAAAAATATTTATCAAAGAAATATTGGGAGAAAACCAAAGCAATACTCTCAAAAATGTTTTTCAAAGATTAAGTGCCTAGTTAGAGTATGTGCAAATAAAATATCCTAAATAAAATACTCTCAAAAATTGATTTTGAAATAAATGCATGAAAGAGAGTTTGAGAGATTTGTATAAAATATTTTGCCCCAAAAGAATAGTTTTGACAATAAAAATGATTTGGAAGAATTTTGATTAACAAGGGGTTTGAGAGAAAATTTAGGCTAATTAAAGTTACTAATCAAAGAAAATGATGGGGTATTTATAGATTTTCAAGAAAATATGACTATTGGAGACATGCTCGGTATTTTGGAAAAGTTTAATTAAAAGTTAATGACGTTTTAGCCCTTTAAAAAATTTCCAACCCGAGAGGTTCGGTTGACCATATAAAGGGTTTGGTCAACCATATTGACAAGTTCAGTCGACCATGGAACTTTTGAACTATAAGTTTGGTCGACCCTCTCCAAGTCGATTCTGAACCCCTTCGTGGGTTCGGTTGACTAAGACAAGGTCGGTTGACCATTCCTATAAATTTAGTCGACCATGGTCAATTTGAACTACAAGGTTCGATCAACCAAGTAGTTGTGTGTCAGACACGCTTCCATTCAGCCGACCGTGAACGATACGTTCATTTCATAATGGTCAACCATCCAAAGTCAAAAAGTTGAATTCCGAATGGTTTGGTCAACCATGGCAATTATAACTCCACAGGTTCAGTCGACCGTCACGGGTTAAACTTTTGACTTCGGGGCAAACAGTGGTTTTGTAGAGACCTGAAGAATTATAGCAATTAAATAATAAAAGAATAAAGAGGGAGGAAAAGGAAATTTTAAAGAGGTCACAACCGGATCTCGTCAACGAACGCAAAGAGTTCGTCGACAAAGTGGCTTATTGAGATCGTTGACGGGGACACGTGTCTCGTCGACGAGGAAATACCGAGAGGGGTTATTTCAGGGTCTGAAATTCGTTGACGAGGAATAGTGTTCGTCGACGAACTCTCTACTTGGCCTCGTCGATGAAGTGACAAGTCTCGTCGACGAAGGTAGGTGTATAAGTAGCTCTAATTTGGATTTTTAGCGAGAAAACGACATACAAATTCTCTCTCTCTCTCTCTCTCTCTCTCTCTCTCTCTCTCTCTCTCTCTTCATCCTCCACCCCTTCTCTCTAATATTTTGGGCCGATTCTTCGCCAGTTCGACGACCCAAAGCCGCCACACTACTCCTAGGAAGTTTCTCTTCACATCTATAGGAGTATATCGTTGGTTAGGCCAACTTGGGAACCATCCAAAATTTGGATAAGTTAGTTATTTTAAATATTTATTAGCGTATTTGGTATTTTGGGTTGAAAAAAGGTGTTAGATTAGTTTATACTGAAGTTTGTTGAGGGAAAATGTTAATTTCAGGGTGCTGTGTTGGGAACACTGTAGGTGTAGGACTGGGCATTTTGTGGGCTTCTTAGCAAACCAGGTAAGGGGATAAATTAAGTTAGTTTATTTTTATGAAAATTTATTATTTTAAAACAGAATATATTTACAGTAATTATGTATGTTATATCAGAATATTTAGAATACTGTTGTTGAACAGTAAAATCAGTTTTAAGATATTTAATTAGAAATATATTCATCTTAAGTATTTAGTTTAATATTATTTAAAATTGTGTGGCATGAGTATCATTTATGAATACTATGTTATAGCATATTTTCAATAAAAGCATGTTTACAATAGTTTTTCACGAAAACCATAAATAATACAAGAAAATATGGTTCCAGGATTTTATGATAAACAGTGCAAATTTCAGTTCAGTATATTATAATATGTTCGGCACAATGCCGCAATTGATAGTCGGCGCAAGGCCGTAAATATGTATGTTATTCGGTGCAAGCCTGTATTTATGTATACTATTCAGCACAAAGTCGTGATTATGTATGATATGTTAGAATTCAGAATAAAGCTATCAATCTAGTTTCATAATAAAACAATATATGTAAACATACATATGTTATCAGAATCCAGATGGTTTAGTTTAGATTAGTATTTAGAGTTCGGTACCGTAACTATACAGTTCAGTTCAGACTAGTACTACCACACTTGCCAGTAGAGAGTGTGGGAGATGGATAGTCAATGTGGCTTCAGTGTAGTGTTGTAGGCATCCCCCTGGCAGTCCGAACTAGGGTGGGGTGAGCCCATCGTACTTACAGACGCATTTGACTTAGCAGTGGTCGGCCAGCCATTGTCAGGTCCCGCCTTCGAGCTGCACAACCCAGTCATGGGGGGTAATACATGACAACAGCTAGCTATCCATCCTAGGTAATATTTCAGTACTATCAGTTATAGCAGATGATTTTAGATTAATTGAAATTCAGTATGATTTAACATGTTTATGATTATGTATGTTTTACCTAGTATTATATCACTATTTTTATCCAGATATGAGTTATGTATTGTTTGTCTATTATATCACAAATGTACTCATACCGCCACACAACTAATATTAGTTTATTTCCCTTACTGAAAGGTGTCTCACCCCAGCTTACAAAACATTTCAGGGAATCCAATTAGACAGGTGAACCGAGTTCTGCGTCAGTAGAGGCAGTTCATACTACCCCGATGGGAGGGTGAGTTGCTGAGCTGGGGTTAGATGGTTTTTTGGATTATGATCCTAGTTTTACCCTTTTGGTCTTTTGGGATGTATATATATATATATATATATATATATATATATATATATATATATATATATATATATATATATATATTTGACAGATTAGTAACACTCTGGTATTGTAAGTATTGGATGGTGTGTATGTAATTTATATTTTCTGCTGTTTAGGTGTTCGTTGTGTATGATAGGTGTATCCCAGCACCCACGGGTTCGGAGTATGTAATTTATATTCGTCGACGAGGAAATACCGAGAGAGTTTTTGAGCAGTCTGAATTTCGTCGACGAGGAGTGGATTTCGTCGACGAAATTATTAAAGGACTCGCCAACGAGATGACATGACTCGTCGACGAATCTAGTCCTATAAATATCGAAAACTCATATTTTTAGACGAATTTTCAACGCAAAAGGGGTCTCTCTCTCTCTCTCTCTAAAACGTCATTCCCTCCTTCTCTCTTCGATTCCGGCTCCGTCGCTTGTCGGATCGATGATTTGAAGCTACCACGACGCTTCTAGAGAAGTTCTCTACAAGTTTGCTGGAGCTGATCGTTGGTGGAGTTCATTTGGATTTCATCCCAATCTCAGGGTAAGACATTTTATTCAGTATTTGTTTTTCCCTCAGTTATAAGAAAGACTATACATGAAGAAATACTGATATTTTGTTCTGAGGGATGTGGTTTTCAAGGTGTTGAGTGGAGAACCCTGCGGGTATCGAGCTAGAGTATAGTAGGGGCTTTTCAGAGTTAAGGTAAGAGAAATATGTTATGCTAGAAGATTTATTTATGTTATCAGAAATTATATATAATAGCATAAATACTAGATATTATACAGAATGTGAATTGTCAAAGTATGTGTGGCCTGAGTGCATGATATCAATATGCAGTTTTTCAGTATTTCAAGTTATACAACTATAAATAGATAATTGCAGTTTTTATACAGACAGAATATGTACACATATACAATTTTATTCAGATGATTTACACAGAAAGATATGTATATATATATATAGAAAGTTATGTTTTCCTAAGTGCCATAACACTCAGATTATATAGAAAGAAAGTACAGACAGATTACACAGTTATAGCATCAAGATGCTACGGATATTATAGTATTTACAGTACAGATTAATAGTGCTATGGTTATTTTGGAAACCTGATGAAAACAGTATAAAGAGTATGGTATATATTTATATAGTATCAGATCCCTGTGAAAAGATTACAGACAGATACAGTTTACAGAGCACGGTACCGTTGCTAGATATAGATAGAGTGCAACCACATATCTCAGATAGTGTGTGGGTACCGTTAGTCGTGCTCGGAGAGTATGCAACTCCCCAGTTTGCTAGGTTGAGGGGGTTGGTTTGACGAGGTTGCAGCCAGTCCTGAGCTTAGGAGTGTATGCAATTTGGCTGGGCTAAAGTAGTGTAGAGTATAGTGACTTACCTGGAGGGCCGACCAGGTTAAGTCCTGCCTACGAGCCGCACAACCCTATCATAAAAGGTCAAATCATGACATACAGAGTCCTAGGGAAAAGAACATAGTTATGTATATGTATACAGTTTTACAACTTTTATTGTATATAGTATGATGTAACACTATGAATGATAGAAAGTTCAGATATTACAAATGTTTTAAGTTATTATGCATGTGTTGTACAGAATTGCCAGATTATGTAGTTTTCGAATACTATTATTATAATTTTATGACTCGGTCGTCACACACTAGTAATAGCATATTTCCACTTACTAAGCGTCGACTCACCCCATTACTTTACCATTTTTCAGGTGAGATAGCTAGGCGAGCAGATTAGGCTCGCGAATAGGAAGTTTACGTGATTACCCTGGTTGTAGGGTGAGTTATGACAGGGTTTTGTATTTTTGTGGTAGATGATGCTAGAGGGGTTTATTTTGTATGGTTGTGGCTTGTATATACTGAATTCTGGTTTTGTATAGCATATATATATATATATATAAATGGTTATATGATTGTGTTTCCGCTACTTAGGTATGGATGTAGATACACATATATATTTAAAAAAAATGGTAAGAATTTTGAGGATGTCACAGTTCGCCCTCTATGGCCACACCTTGCTTCTCTCCTTTTGCCCCTCACGTCACGTAGCTTTCTCCGGTACATGTGATCCGCTTTGAATATGAGCCACATCCCCAAAAATCTTCACCTTGGCGAATATTCACTACCTTGAAAATCTAAAAGCATAACTGTTGCTCCACCTAGGCTTATAGATCAGGATCTGCCTCCCTTCTAACACCTAAAGACGTAAACTAAGTCCAAGTCGCACTTGAACTTGATCGTGGTAATAGGAACTCCACCTAACTGAACACCCAGCTCCTTGAATGATCCTTCAAACCACAATGCTACCTTGGCAGCCTCTGCCTCTGCCTCTACCAAGAACTTCGATCCAGTTGTAACCAACACACCCCGAGACTGTATCTCGAACTTCCAACCATTAGGCCTTCCCAAAACGTACCCCATTGCAAGCCTTTTGTCTTCCAAGCCCCCTGTGTAGTCTCCATCTACAAACCTCACAACTAATGGAACCCTTTGTTGCCCGCCAAAGTACCCATCTGCACTGGCGTAGTAATCCTTTGACATGACCTGAAGATCACCATTCATCTTCGAGTACTTAGCGATAGACTATAACACCTCGAACCCAAAAGGTGGGCACGGAGTGTTATGTGTTTCATTCCCTATCTCTAATACCATAAATATCATCCAAGCAGCAGAGTATAATTAAACATCCTCAAATAAAATACCAAAGTACAAATTTATACAACCCAAAAAAGTGTATCCTTCTATCCATATTACATAACCAGAAAATAAAAATAAACAAAATACATTTGAGTTCTACAACCACTCACTCTAAGCTATACTATCACCCCACTCTATAGCTCACTAGGCTCGATCATAAGACGGTCCTGAAAAAGAAGTTGTATGATGGGGTGAGACACTTCTCAATAAGGATGGAATAAATTATCATCAGTGTGTGGCCAATGAGTTTAGTGTATACAAAATATAACCATTTGTTAATCAACAACAACAACTGTTAATACATTTATAAACTATACTCACACATACATCATTATTTATAAGCGAGAGTTCTCGAGAATTGGGGAGATTACAAGCTCATAACATGTAACACCCCTTTACTCTGATACCTTATGTAACCTTACCCATTTAGCTTGGGCGTGGCTATAACTGATATCTATCAGGGCACTTGCCTTACTCAGCAAGCCCTCGGGCGGAGAGTTTACTTCGCCCCAATCACACTTAATGCTACAGCATAAAATACATATAATACTTTGCTAAAAATAACTTTCGCATGCAAACTATAACTCACGCCTATATAAATACTATAAACTGTAAGTTATTAATACTTTTGTAACTATAAGTTGTATACTGTAAATATTTTGCAACTATACTCTATGAATTGTAATATTTGGAATACTCTGCTCTATTATACTATGTTAAATATGTTCTATTTTCATATACTCTACTATGTTATACTTTGGTTAAATTTACAAATATGAATGTAAGAATTCACTCTCGAATGGATAAACGATATGCTTCCCCCCATGACGGGTTGTGCGGCCTATAGGCTAGACTTAGCCCTGGTCGGGCTCCCACCAAGGTAAGTCAACTATACTGTATGTATGTTAGTATGAATGGTCATCCCATAGCTGGTCTAGACTCCAGGTGAGAACTCTACATTTCACTTGCCCAATCGACTATTCAATACCAACCTCCATCTCAGAGACGTATGGTTGCACTAAATTCTTCATTATTGTAGCTACATTACCAAGCAATCTATGGTCCATCGGAGTTCTTAAACCATACATTACCATTTAACAATACTCGTGGTCTATACACCACAATAATTATTTACTATATATAGATTCTTTTCAACCATTTTAGAAAATAATATATTATCAACACATTTCCAGTATATCATTATATCAAACCATAAACTCATAACTTTAATTAAGCAAGAAAATTCTTTCTCATGCTACACGATTTGAGTGTTTCTCATAATTATATAAACTACTCAAAAATAGGTCATTTTATACCCAATATATGTATTACCGAAAATACATGTTTAATTATCTCCACCATTTATTTAACTCAAAATATGTATTTAAAGGAAAAACGGAAATAACCAATCCTACTCACTTTAATTCTTTACGAAATACATATAATAAATCAAACCAATAATTTTAACCGGTCATATTATTCAGAAAATCTACTATAATAATTCAGAAATCAAATACTTTAATTCAATCAGTTCAACTTTAAAATAACAACTATTATAAAACCTCTAGGCTCACAAACACCAATTTAACTAACTCATAATAATAATAATAAAAATCCAAAATCCAGTTTTCATATGCCAGAATATTCAGAAAAACATGTATATAATTCATGTAATCTCATATTACAATTTAATCGATTAAATTATAAAAATTCCTGACATAATTTATTCTCCTTACCTTAACCTTGGAGTGGTGCCTAAGAAGCCCAAACCTAAAATATGTTCTAATTAACTTGCTAAGGATTGAAGTCGGGACCTCGTGGTGGTGTTCGTTTTTTTATTCGACTTACGAATGGAGAAAAAATGAAGAGATAGAGTGGGAGAGTGTGAGGAGAGAGAGAAAGAGAGAGAGTGAACGTAAAGAATGTTTGGGGGGGCCTCCGTGATTTTTTTCTTTAGGAAGCTTAATGGTTAAGCTTTCATATATATAAATATATATAATACTTATATCTTTACTTTAGTATATTATATTTATATTATATATATATATATATATATATGTATGTATACTTATATATCTATCATATTATTTAATTTAATTAATTCAATTTAATAATATTTAATTAATTAATTAATTAATAATTAATCTTAATTTTTTTTCCTAGGTTACTACATAAACTATTTACTTAGATTCATCAATGGTGTATCGATGACTAGTTTAACATCAACCATACTAAACCTCGGCAACACTTGATCCCCAAAAACACCCTGAGTTAACGACAATCTCCATGTAATTTTGTCCATACAGCCGCCCTAAGATAACACAAATCTTCATACAGTTATGACTACCAAGTCACCCTGAGATAATCTCAATCTCCCTATAACTTTAACCTTGCGAATCCCCAACCCAAGAATACTCTTGGCAGTACCCAACACCTTCATGTCAACTTCCTTTCTCAACAGAGTTCCCGACTGATTTATTAGTCAGAACCTTTCTAGCAATTGGAACGTCATTCACATAAAACAATAGAATACTTGCCCATTTGCAGCCTATCTCCCTCTCCCTCTCCCTCTCTGGGAGCACCACCAACCCCCACATATGATTGTTATGTAGTACCTCTATCTCCTCCACCATGGCACCTGTCCACCTACCCTTCTCCTGAGTGTGCACTGCCTCCTGAAAGGTAGTAGGATCCTTCCTAGTAGTAATGGTTGTATAAGACATCAAATCACACCTAGGCGGTGGCTTGATAGTGCCTTTGAGCCCATTATGATCCTGTTTGTCTCCCGAGTTTGGACTCTCTGTGTAACAACCTGAAGAATAATAGTATTTAAATAATAATTAGGAGAGTGGAAAATGGAAAGAAGAAGGTTCGTCGATGAAAATATAATTGTACTCGTCGATGAGGTGACGTGGCTCATCAATGAGGTGACGTGGCTCGTCGACGAGGAAATACCGAGGGAATGATTTTGGGGTTTTTGAATTTCGTGGACGAAGGGGAGAGTTCGTCGACGAATTTTCTATTGACCTCGTCGACGAGCCATAGTTTAAATAGGCCTAAAATTCATTTTCAGCTGAAATTTCCTGCGCAGAACTCTTCTCTCTCTTACCCTTCGGTTCCTCCTCCTTCTCTCTTCGATTTCAGGCCAGATTTCCGCTGGTTCGATGATCTAAAGCCACCACGATGCTCCTAGAAAAGTTCTCTGCAAGTCTGCCGAAGCAGATCATCGGTGGGGCTAAGTTGGAAACCATCACAAATCCAGGGTAAGGCTTTCTACTCAGTATTTGATTAATTGACAATTGTAGAAATTGTTATACACGTAGAAATACTAAACTTTAGTTCTGGGGAATGTTATTTCTAGGGTGTTGAGTTGGGAATTCTGCGGGTGCGGGACAGATTTTCTTAGGGGCTTTTCAAGAATCAGGTAAGGGGATAAACTAAGCTAGTATTTTATGAAAATATGCATATTGTTATAGCATTTGATTTCAAGAAATATATATATATATATATATATAATTTATATTTGGAAAAATACTATTGAAAATGATGATATGTTAAAAATATATGAAAAATTTGTTAGTGTGGCATGAGTAGAAATTGTTATGAAATACTGTTTTCTGGGAATGTGCTAATGATATGGATTTTTATAATGGAAAACCAGCGTAAGGGCCGAGATTTTTATGTGTTTTTCCAACGTACGGGTCATGCTATGTGTATGATTTGTCGGTGTACGGGCTGAGCTATGGATATGTTTTTCCAGCATACGGGTGAAGCTATGGATGTGATTTGTCAGCGTACGGGCTATGCTATGATTTGCCGGCGTACGAGCCGAGCTATGATAAAATGTGTAATACCGGCGTACGGGCCGATGATTTTCATGACATACGTATATATGCAAAATGATATGATTGATTTGATAATTAATGATATGAAATATCCATGTATCACAGTTTCAGTATATGTTATATGATATCAGAACCTGGTTGGCTTGGTCTAGGCTAGCACTTGCACGGTACCGTTGTTATGTGTCCATGGTCTTCATGATCATGATATTTATGTTAACGCTGCTGTACAGAATGGTGTGAGATTGGATGGATGATGTGATTTTAAGAAATGTGTGAGCGCCCCTAGTGTAAGGACCAGGTCTGGCAAACCCATCAGACTTACAAACTGTACTTTTGACATGGCAGTGGTCGGCCAACCATTGTTAGGTCTCGCCTTCGGGCCACACAACCCAGTAATGTGGGGGTAATACATGACAACATCCAGCTAACTTACCAGGAATGTTTTTGTATTATTACTATATGAGATGATATATGTTTATGAAAATGCAGTATGTTCTGCCATGTTTTGATGATATATATGTTTCCCAGATTTGACAAACAGCTACTAAATATGTTATGTATGGTATATGTATAACATGGAATACTCATGTTGCCACACACTGGTATTAGTTTATTTCCCTTACTGAGAGGTGTCTCACCCCAAAATTTTATAAACTTTTCAGGAGCCCCAAATAGGAGAGCGAGAAAAACCCTGCTAATCTAGTGTTGTTTGTCTGCCCTCTTTGAAGGGTAAGTTTTAGTAGGAACAGTTGGATTTTGTGGGAAATGTCCCTAAATTTTGTTTTTTGGGATGTATATACTGAAATACAGTGGATATAGTGACTCAGGTATTTATGGTGATGTGATGGATGTTTTTGTATTTATAATATTGTGATTGTATGTTTCCTACTGCTTAGGCTTCCGTTATGTGTGCTGATGTATTTCTGGTACCCATGGATCCAGGTGGATTATGATATGCTGAGTTGGGATTTGTGATATTGATTTTATAAAATAAAAAAAATGGGAAAAATTAAGCAGGTCGTCATACCCTGCATTTCTACCTTGAGTTTGAAACTCCACACCTGCATCACAATTTCCTTTCTACTCCAATTTATCTTGTGATACTGCAAGTCTCCTGAGTTAAAACTACCCACACTTCTGCCCTGAGTCTCCAACTCCACCTACACAACATGCTCATTACAGCTATTACAGCTTTCTGTCATCCATTTATCTTCATCTACCTGAGTACGTTATCCCATGATTTTAACACTTAAAACCATGTCTTCACCAATCGCCACCCTATTTGTCATTAGATCACCTAGCTTGAACCCATCTTTCTTACATACCAAAAAGATGCAATGTCTGGACATAACACCAAGCCTAGATCCCATCTCACTAGAAAATTGAATAGGTGGACCTCCAAAGTCTACCGCATAACCAGTCCAAACCTCTCCTCCAACTCTCTCATCTAGTGATTCCTTTGGCGATTGATTAATCAAGAAATGCATCATACTCGCTGACTTCACTAAGAAGTCTCTTGCAAGCCCTGCATACACCATGCCCTGCTCACAAAACTCCTTGAACACCAGCGTACTCAGCCACAATATCTGACCTGAAGAACTCTCTCTCAGTATGGTACTCCACCTCAACAACAAGTTACACCTAGAAAACATCTATAACTTGTACCGCATGAGATACCTCCAAACCTTTCGTGATAACCTCACAAAATACCCATGTCCAACCCGTAATGCTGCCCTCACCGGTCCCCAAACATCCACACCAATGTAGTTAAGAATACCCACCATTTTGTGTGTGGTTACATTACACAATGGTATTTCCTGACTCAAAACTCTCAGCTGCAACTCCACCTACAACTATATTACCCTACAGTGTATAGAGATTCTCTGCTATCCTCTATCCCTTCATCACCATCAGTACCCCATCACACACCATCATCGTGCATCCTTTGGACTTGTAACTATACCCGTCACAATTCAAAGCACCCAATGGTATCACGTTCTTCCATAGATCGGGTACATGCCTTACCCCACACAACGTCCTTACCACATCGTCATACATATTGATCATGATAACCCCTCCCCCATTCCAATAACTTTGCAAACCACACTGTTTCCCATCAAAACGGAAATAGGACTCACCAATCTGTAAATGGTGAACCAGACTTTGTTGGTTATCATGTGAAAATAACATCCCAAGTCTAGGATCCAAGAACCCATAAGGCATTCTAAACCTAATGAAATAGTAAGCATCTCACCATCACTGCTCTTTGAGTCCTTTTCTTCAACTACATTCACGGATTTTGACGACCCCCTTGAGATTTTGCCTTCCCCTTCTCCCACTCTAGGCATTCTTATTTTATGTGCCCTAGTTTCCCGCACTTAAAACAGTGAACATCCTTCTTCCTCCTGGATTAAGTTTTATTACCACTCGGTCCACTCCAGGACTTGCCTCTCCCACGATCCTGATTACCCTTTGCCACAAGCCCTTCACCAAGTGAACCCTTATCACTTGCCTTCTT
Source organism: Malania oleifera (assembly GCF_029873635.1). Lineage (NCBI taxonomy): Eukaryota > Viridiplantae > Streptophyta > Magnoliopsida > Santalales > Ximeniaceae > Malania > Malania oleifera. The sequence goes on along the minus strand of NC_080420.1, from coordinate 10,005,811 downwards.
CCTTCAATGGAACTCCAACAATGCACTCGTGATGTCCTCCAACTCCAGGGTTTCTTTCCCCTAAGTTAGCGTCGTAACCATATTCTCGTACGTAGGAGACGTAGGCAAGGATATCAACAACATCAACGCTTTTTCCTCCTCAAACTTCGCATCAACTCACCTCAGATCCCTAATGATTAGATTTTGACGTGCTGAGTCAAGTCCGAACACTCTACCATCTTAAGCCAGTAAAGCTTATGCTTAAGATACGGCTTGCTCAAAATCGACTTGGACATGTGTCAGCACTCCAGTTTCAGCTAAACCGCCACTGGCGAGTCCTCATCCATGATGTGATACAACACGTCATCGGCTATACATAAGCTGATCGTGGAAACCTCCTTTGCTTCAAACTCCTTCCAACTTGCGTCATTCATGTCATCTAGCTTCTTTCCGTGTAACGCTTTCACCATATCTTGTTGCACTAGCAAGTCCTTCACCCTCCTCTGCCACAGCGCGAAGTTCCCCATTCCATCGAACTTACAAACCTTGAACCTCTCAGGAGAAATCCCAACCATTGAGAACCAATAGCTCTGATACCACTTGTTGTTGTTCATTCAACTTGAACACACGTAGCGGAAGCACACAATCAATAACGAAACAATCAACAACCACTAATGCAATCACTTGATGATGAAATATACTCAAGAAGCAATCAAACAATGATAAGAAGAATAAAAAACACAACTAGAAATCACAAGCTTTACGTGGTTCGGTAATATCCTACGTCCATGAGAGTAGCACTTGGGTTTTCACTATGATCAATGAAGCTTACAAGCTTTGAAGCTTACTTGAATTTTAATCCCATCTAGGGTTACATAATAATGTTATATAACAATCTAATGCATACAGAAGTGTTCTAGTATAACTATACTACATCTATAGCAATCTCCCTAAGGAAAATCTTCCAGATAAGCCCAATCTACAAGCCCTTGATTTGAATTTATGTAATCTGCGCTGACGAAAAACTTTAACTGTTTGCCCTCTATGGCCACACCTTACTTCTCTCCCTTTGCCCCTCGCGCCACTTAGTTTTATTTGGTATATGTGATTCGCTCTGAATATGAGCCACATTCCCAACATAAGGCAACCTAAAAGTGAGCACAACTCACTAGCAATAGCCCATGTGATGACCACCGCTCATGAGACCCGAAGACATCCCCATCTAATGAGCATAACTCATGAGGCAACCAAAAAGTAGGCACAATTTACCATTAATGGCCCATCCGATGAGCACTGCTCATGAGGCCAAAAGACATGCTCATATGATGAGCACAGCTTATGAGGCAACCAAAAAGTGAGGACATCTCACTAACAATAGCCCATCTGATGAGGACAGCTCAAAAGGCCCTAAAAACACGCTCAATTAATGAGCACAGCTTATGAAGCAAGCAAAAAGTGAGCATAACTCACCAGCAATGGCTCTTCTGATGAGCACCGCTCATAAATCCTCGAAGACATGCTCATTTAATAAGCCCAGCTCATGATACAAGCAAAGAGTGAGAACGGCTCACTCGCAATGGCCCATTTAATAAGCATAGCTCATAAGGCACCCAAAACATGCCCAATTTATGAGCACAGCTCATGAAGCAACCAAGCATATGACGGTTCAGATTAAGCCAAAAAAATGAACAAATTGGATCGAAACTCAGACACATAATCAACTTGGATTGAGCTAATATGTGAACTAATTGGCTTGGATTGAGCCAAAAAAGAAGTAATTGACTTAGATTGAACCTAAACAGGGAAGGTACTGGCTTAGATTGAGCCCAAAGACAAAGAAATCAGCTTGTATTGAGCCAAACAGTGAAGTGACCTGCTCCAATTGAGTTGAACACTGAAACACCTTGCTCAAATTGAGCAAAATGACAAAGTAACCAGCTTGGACTAAGCCGAACACTGAAGCATTTGGCACATTTTGGGTCATATACGGAAATAACCATCCAAGCCGAACAACGAAGGTTTTGACTCACATTGAGCTAAGCAATGAATGTACTAGCTTGGGTTGAGCCGAACAGTGAAGGCATTGACGCGAATTAAGCCGAATTGTAAATCTACTAGCTCGGATTGAGCCAAACACTGATGCACCTGGCTCAAATTGAGTCGTATGCTGAAGCAACCATTTGAGTCGAATGGTGAAGTCAAATGTAAGCCAAACAATGAAGCACCTGATTCAAACTAAGCCGAGCACTGAGGCAACCGTCTCGGATAGAGTCAACTTGTATGGAAACTAGCTCGACAAAGAACAACTAAATTGAGTTGGTCGCCTAATAACTAGCGCGAATTACAATGGAAGCATGTGTAGCGGACCTCATAACACTTTTGAATAAAAGAAACTTGTTTCAAAAGTTCAAAAGAAATGGGGGACAACTGATATATCCAAAATTAATAGACTCATTCATTATGGGATACGATTATGAAACTACTATTAACACCCCTGCATAATCGACATACTAAAGTCAATATGTACATTCATGAGGGAAAATGGTTATAAAACCGCAGTTGTATCTCTTTTTGGTGTCATTTTTTTTTTTTTTTCAGTTTCTTCAACCATATTTGGTAGTGGTACATTTTGTTGGTTGAATTTAATACTTTTATATTAGATATTTCAATCAAATTTTGAAAGGGATAAGGGGTAAGAGAAGTAAGAAACTTTCATATTAGGACTTGCAAGTAAGTAATTATTTATTGTTCATTTGGTTCGATGGAATTGTTATTCCTTTGAATAAGATGAAATATAATTTGCATTTTGAAAATTGTGAGAATAGTTATTCATTGTACATTCTTAATTATTTCATTTAACATATAATAAGAAAAAAAAAATCGACATCTTGATGATGAAATTCAGGAATAGATTTTTCTTGTCTACTTATTATGGATTCATAAAATGTTTCATATTGTTACTTGTTTTATAGTAACAACATAATTTATTATATAATTAATTTTAATTAACTTATTAAAATTAATCTATTTCTAGGAATTAGCATTATGCAAACCAAATATAACCTTAATTGTCTCCTCTTATTACACATGTGGTCTAATTACTATTGTCTAACAAGTGATATTGTTTAAAAAAATAAAAATAAAAATTAATTAATAAATTTATTTACTATAACATCATGCACTTATTAATCTTATGGTTACGGGAGTCTTTACACTAAATTATATATATATGGGTGAGCACTAAATTTGACCTAAATGTTTAAGTTATTACTTCTTGAACCTAAACATTAGCATTTACCTCCTCTGTCTTTTTTAGATGTGAGACAAACTTATAAATGAAAGTTTTGATGATAAAACATAGACATTTAAGGCAAAAGTCATTATTTTATCAAATTTTTCATGATTCTCGCTTATTTTTTAACAAACTGTATAAAATGTTTTTGTTGAACATTGGTTTTTTAAGTAAATGGTACTCTATTTCAAGTATTTTAGTGCTAAGTTTTAGCAATCTTTAAGACTTTACACAGGTTGGGTAAAATGGAGGATTACGTAAGATATGTTGTGCAATCATAAAATATCTTTAAAATTAAAAGAAAAGTTCTATGAGACGACTATAAAGTTAGTCATGCTTTTACAAATCAAAAAGTTGGGCAAGTAAGAAATAATATGTACAAAAAGTAAAATTTGCAAAATATGAATGTTAATGTGCCAAATAAGAAATATATCACTAGAAGATAAATTAAGAAACAAGCATTTAAGTCATAACCTAGACATAGCAGCGATTAAAGACAAGTTAAGAAAATGACGACTTAGATGGTTTGAATATTTGTGAGGAGTGAGTGAGTTATTTTTTGTATTATTAAAAGGGATAGTCGTAAATATCAAATAATATGGAGTGAGTTAATAAGAAAGGATTTAGTAACAGAAAATGCTTTTTTTTTTTTGGGTAAAAGAGGGCAGCACCTCCTAAACTTTATTAGAAAGCCCCTCACTTATGGCGGAGGAAAATCGTAATTACAATTTTGAGACTTTGGGACAATGAAAGCAAAATTCTAAGACCGTAAAACTAACTTAACCAACATAAACCAAACCAAAAAATCAAACACCAGCAACCAAAAAATTAAGAAACTAAACCACTAAAAGTGTAATAATACAAAACATCATGAGCGCAAAAAATGAAAACCAAATAAGTCCAATCGAATCATTCCCCTGACTTGTTGAGGAAGATCATCTTGGCAACTATATGATCGGGAAATACTAGATTCACCGTATTTGATAAAGAAATCTACACTTTTATTCGTCTCCCTGTAAACATGTTCCACTTTGAACTATATGCCTCTTAATGTTAGTATAAATTATTTTTCATATGAATTGATGAAAAAGAATTCATACTGGAGAGTTAAAACATTTTTAATTTAGGATACATGTAAAAAGGATTGAAGAATCTCTTTGCCCCCTTTACACCATGATTAGGTTCCCACAAAACATTCACAATATATTTATTAAAACATCATGTACTTAAAAAAAAAATGGACAGTAACTCGTCAATAAACAAATTGTGCACTAAATTCTTATAAAATATTATTTTCTAAAGTAAAATTGTCCTTCAATTTAAGTATTACATATTAGACGCTTAAAATCAAATTCTCAATTCAACTTCGCTTTATAAATTATAATGCTAAATCTATACTTTTAAAATTTTCATCTCGTAAATTTATAAATTGGATATTAAATTTTTTTATTTTTTTACTGGTTTTGTTGAGCTCAGTGCTAAAAGTATACATATAACATTTTATTTTTACTTATATATGAATTCTTTTGTACCAACTCTAAAACAGGACCCCAGGATTCAAAAGCCATGTGTTGGGATAAAACCAAGATCAAGCATGCATGCCTTTAGAGCCTCATGCCCTAAATAATGGAAGGTACCTAGGACCAACATTGTCCCCACTCTAGTATCCCACACCATTTTCTTATACCACGTTCCTCATATTTCTTAACATAGCTGTCATTGTTTGGTCCAGCATATCATGGAAGCTTTTAGATGGGGCGCTTAGGCACAATCGTAAGGTTGTCGTCGTGTGAACTAAAGGTCACGGGTTCGAGACATGAAAAGTCTCTTACAAAAATGTAAGGTAAAGCTGCGTACTATAGACCCATTGTGGTCCGCCCCTTTCCTGAAACCCTTATACGCGGGAGGTTTGTGCACCGGACTGCCCTTTTTTTTTTTTTTTTTATGATGGAAGCTTTTAAGGTCCATTTGTCTAAAGTGAATTGTTTAGATTCCGTTAAATTATTCTTGTACCCTATTTGAAAATATATCTTTTGACTTTACATTTAGATTTGTGTGAATTTGACAAATTTTAATATAACTTTGTATTATATTTTATCTAAATTCACACAAATACAAATCCAAGACTTATCCCAAACACAAGGTTAGGGGTTGATAAATGGGTTAGCGGGCCAAATTTGGACAGATCGTGAATCATAAACGAGTACCCGTTAAGAACCCGTTTGAAAATATAATTTATTTACTTTAAATTTTTTAAAATATTTCATATAAAGTGACATATTTAAAGAGAGAGAGAGAGAGAGAGAGAGAGAGAATAGTTCTCCTTTATTTTATTTATTAATATCTTAACAAAAAAAACATAAAATGTAAAAATTAGTATATTTCTTTAATTAATATTTTTTTAAATATTATATATATATCAAATTAAATGGGTCTCTTGATAGGTACCCAACCCAAACTTGCCCAACCCCTTTATTAAATGGGTCGAGTCGGGTGACCCGTTTATAAACGGGCCGAATTCGAGATGGCGCATTTATAAACGGGTTACCTTCTACTAAACCCAACCGAATTTAAATAAGCAGGTCACAGGTCACCCGTTAGATTTCAACCCGTTTTGTCACCACTACACAAGGTTAATTGTGTTTGAAAATATAAATTTGGGAATTCGAATTTGGGTTTGTATAGATTTGACTGAAACACAATACCATTTAATCTTTACGACTAAAATAAGATGATGGCTCGTAAACTACAACTGCTACTTTATATATTGGACTTAAAATCTACTTTTAAGTTTTAACACGGACTTGCAACAAATTAGTAGTGACTATTAAACCATGAAATAGTTTATACTGTTATTTCTTCACCACCAAGTGCAGGGATTAGGTTCCAACCACGTTATATATATACACACGCACACATAGGTGCCGATATACTTTTCCCATCTTTTCTGCTTGCTTCTCATCACTAATCAAAACTCCTACAAGTAACCATGCTACTATGTGTACATGCAAGGTGTGTTTATTTATACATCTATATTTACTACAAGATGTTATATTAATATTTTGACTACTAAAGTAAAGCAGGATCAAAATTTTAAGACTCACAACGAACTACATCTTTCAATTACATGAATTATAAATTCAAATTCTAACGAGATATTTTGTGATTGCTGCATTTCAAATTAAATTCTCATCCGCATAGCTTCCATGATTAGTGTATTTATATATGCCTTGTCTATGGGCATATTCAGACCAACCAACCCATTCAACTAACCATCAAAGAGGGTAGGCTGCGGGCCTTTTCTCCAGCTACCATTCTTTATTTGCCTAATACAGCAGATAGCCGTTTGGCGTCTTCTGCTATCTTTTCTTATTAATATCAGTACTAAAGCGCCTCCAGTGACCCAACAGCAACCTCCCAAGGTCTCTTCATTTAATTCATTCCGACAGGTGACTTCGATACATTCTGTGCCCTCTCTCTCCTCTCTCTCTCTCTCTCTCTCTCTTCAGTCTTCACTTCAAATTAATGGCTGACTCCGAACACTCTTCTTCTGATGACATTACTGTGAATTCTCGAGGTACCCATTGCATAATATAACCACTCCCCTGTTCTGATCTTTGAATCACCACCCACTAATTTATAGGGCATGTCCTTCTCAAGGGCAGTTTTTTCCTGCTACCCTTTTTCTTCTAATGCACTCTCTCCTTGAAATTGTTCCATTGCTGGTACACCGTAGTCAGGAGAGATTCAGTCTCTGTTCATAAATCAGTAGTAGAGGTTCATAAATCAGGAACAAGTAATCCTGATTTTTCCGTTACCAGTATTACAATATTTCATTTTGCTAGTCATCATGTTCTGTGACTTTTATTTTTGTTAATAACTTTCTATTTCTATATGTTTCTGTTTTTTGCATAGTTTAACTCTCTTTTTCCTAGTTTTTCTTATGAAATTTGGTGTCTGTTTCAGAGGAAACCAGCGAGGAATCAAGGGCTGATTTCTCAGAAGATGAGGAAACACTGATAATTAGGATGTATAACCTGGTTGGAGAGAGGTTGGTATCACTTTCTTTTCTTTTCCATTCTTAACCCTGTATTTCTCTGTAGCCTTTTCCAAACTAATGTATAAGATGATTAGAATGAATGACTCATGAATGACCAATCCAAAACCATTCATTGTGAGCAGATGGTCGCTAATTGCTGGAAGAATCCCTGGAAGAACAGCAGAGGAAATTGAGCAGTACTGGAATTCTAGATATTCAACAAGTGAATGAAACCCTAGTTGAAGATTTCTCGACAAATACGAGAGGGTTTTGGAGTCTAAAGGCAGATTGCATGGCAAGGTTTGGGATTTGGCTGAGTGTTATTTTGGATTGGGGAGAGAAAAATAAAAGCTGTGTTCAGTATTACATGTTCCCATCCAGTACCCATGCAGCTGCTTTTCTCTTCTGTTGTGATGTTTGATGTTTGGTGTTTGGCTATTTGTTTTCTTCCCGTGACTTATTGTGAATGTAAACATGCTCATGTGAGTCTTAAAGGTACAGGCTTCCTGTAATTTCATTTGATTTGTTTTCTTTGGAACTACTCTCAAGGATGGCACATCTGCATTGTCAGCCTCCATTGTACTTGTCAACTTAAATTTCCTATGGTGATCATCATCTTCAAAATCAATCCTCTGTTTCAACATTTCATTTATGAAAATTTTACATCATGCTTTGTAGTTTCTTGTCCAGCATGACAAGAAGCACATGCTCCACCAGTAGCTGTTACCCATTTGGAGCTAATTCTACGTTGTCTTTATCTCGAAGTGAACTGTTTCTATAGAAACAAAAAGAGCATGAGACGCCTGCTTTGTTGCGCCCAGTCCTCCACGACACTGCTAAGCATACTCTTTTCCTTCTCTGATTTTCTGGTAAGAGTTGGAAGCAATCAAGTCTTACGAGGCAGATTCAAAGTGTCACAATCCCCCATCAAGTGTGTATTAAGAAGATCTTGATTTTATAAACACAGATTAGATCTCAAACTTGTGAAGCGCCTTTCATGTAGCAAAGCTGTATGGCTCAACAGGCTAAAATCGACAGTACCCCTCGCCGGAGTTCAGCCAAGATCCCTTACACAAAACCTACTAGTGAATTTTATAAGGCATATCACTGTTGATCAGTTCGCAAGAAAACATAAAGCTTTTAGAGTTCATAGTTAGGATGCTGGCGCTACAGGTCTAAACATTTGATGAAACAGGAACATGTTGTTGCTAAGAAATGCTTAAAGGGTTTCCATTTCTAAAAGGAGATTCAGGTACAGTTCTAATCATTTGATGAAAAACAGGAGTATGCTGTTGTTAAGAAATGCTTAAAGGGTTTCCATTTCTAAAAGGAGATTCGGATCATGGCAGAAGGCAAGAAAAAACTACTAATAGTGATCTATGTAATTTGGATTCAATTGAAAAAACACAACATTCCTTAACTGTACGAACCCCAATACATCTACTCATATTGAAGTATTGAGTGTTTCAAGTTTATTGACAATTTTTGTGCCTCAACTATGCCATTATACATTTAAACCTAAGTTTACACTGTTAAATGTTATCTAGAACATAAAAAAGGGCAACAAGAGACAATTTAAGGCATAATTTAGAGATTAAACCCAATTTTTCTTAGGCTGAAGTAGGGGTGAGCATAATTTGGGGAAACCCGAATTAACCGATTTAACCGACCAAAATTGGTTGGTTCGGTTCGGGTAAAAAAACTGGTTCGGTCGGTTCGATTGGGCTTCATCAAAATTCAGAGAATCGGGTTTCGGTTTAGTGAACAGGGAATATAAATTCGGCTAACCGATTAATCGATTTAATAATTAATTAAATTTCAAACATAAATTAATATACACCCCTGCTGGCTGAACCTGCTAATGAAATCATCAGCCCTGCGTCGACCCCGTCGTTCGCCTCCCCATAATGCTCCGTCGTTCTAGCCTTCCCCTCCCTCACAGTGGCCGGCCAGTGGCTCTCAACGATGTCGCTCTCCTCGAAATGTGCGAACGCCAACTTCGCACTCGCCAACTTCTTCAGCTTCTGCAGCAGCCTCACGGGGGATTCACGGGACGCCGGCCGGGTGTCAGACTTCACCCTACTGACGCAGCGGCCCTGTATCATCCCATAAACCTCGTCCATGGTTTGTTGTCTTTCTTCTTCTTCCTCCTCGATATCATCTACAGCAGCCTCTAGTTCCGAGGCTTCGACGACTTCCGGCGCCGATTCAATGACTTCCGGCGTCGATTCGACGATGGAGGGGAGTGGGGTGGGTTCCGGGGATCTGTAACTGTAGAGGTTGATGGACTTGAGCCACTGTAGGACGGAGGGAGATCGAGGGAGCTGAGGGCACGGCGGTGAGTTGCAGAATTGGTAAAAAATTTATAATTATATTTTTTTTTTAATAATTTCGGTTAAATTCAATTAACCGAATTACCCGAACAGGTAATTCGGTCGGGCAAGGTTCGGTTAACATCCCTTATTCGGTCAATTCGGTTAATGGAAATGATTAACCGAAATTTTCGATTAATTCGGTTAATTAACCGAATTTCCTCGAACCGACCGTTTGCTCACCCCTAGGCTGAAGGGTAAATTTTTGGGTAATCCTTCATTTCACTTTTTAAAGGGAACCCTCAGCTTGGAGCCTTGGACAAGACTCCCATTGTGATGTACTATGGCCGTAGCTGTAAGAAGGTTCTAGTTCACATACCAACAAGCTTCCAATTAATGGTTTACAGTCTTTACCTTGACAGCCTTTAGTTCTCTTGTTGGCTTCAGAAACCATGTTTCTAAAACATAATCACATATAAAAATATCAACCCAGTAAAGATTGTCAGGTGCTTAAAACCATGTCATCTTGTACCTCTTTCAAACTGCTTGAAATAGTCCTCAAATTTTACCAGAAGAATTAACCCAAGGTGAGGCTAAGAACACAACTATATCACAAAGCAAATGAGTACTTGTCACCATGAAAAGTCCTCTTCATTCCCTGAAATCCTTAACACCCAAATAATAGCATAACTAACAGAGAGAGAATTATTTGAGTCTAACCCAAGGTGAGGCTAAGAACACAACTATATCACAAAGCAAATGAGTACTTTTCACCATGAAAAGTCCTCTTCATTCCCTCAAATCCTGAACACCCAAATAATAGCATAACTAACACAGAGAGAATTATTTGAGTCGTAAGTTGTATTTTTGGACAATTCTTCAGCCAGTTCAGATAACATCTATTACTATCGGAAAGGGTTAATGCGGCATCTGGTTTCTTTAAAAAAGCCCTGCAAAGATATCAGAAATCACTTGAATTAATAACATTTGAAAATAAAAAAGATATAAGAGGGTGAATTAAGGACTTTAAAGGCCAATCATGCATATGCTCTCCACTTTGAAGTCACCACCATGAGCCCAAGACAAGCATTCCCATGTCTTTCTCAATTCCTCCCCAACCCTCAACATCAACCCCAATCCTCAACCTTCCTATGTCTGTTTTGAGGACACACCTAGCCCTCATTGCTGAGTTTTGACTGTGGCGGCAAACAGTCCCCCAATGAAGTGGATCATGAATCAAAACTTCCTTGCCTACCAGTCTCCAGCTGCCTGCAAAGCTCCTGCCGCTCACAGTTCTGTAGTCAATGTAGCTCATTTAACATTTTGCCTTCTTTGGGATTCAGGTTTGCATAAATTTGGAAAGTAGTCTAGTGGGTTTCTGTAACGCTTGGATGGTTTCTACTGTAGTTTAACTTCAACTGCAATCAAAGCTTTGTTTCCTTTGGTTTTAAACTTGCAAGTTGCAACTACACATTTAGGGCTGACAAAGCATTGGTTTTTTTTTTTTTTTTTTTTATCCAGTAACAATCGTGATCGGACACAGTTGTTTGTTTCGAATGAACCTCAAAAATTTCGATAACAGGATTGAGATACCAGACTGGTTTGGATAGACTTCAGTTTTATCCTTCCAAATACCTGATTAAATTTGATTATATATTTCATACAATTTTTCATATACTTAAATTGACAAACTTATTAAAAATTCTAAGGTTTTGATGAGGCAACCTCAACTGTCCTAAAGGGTAACATGCATTTTCCAAGAAGTAAACTTGAAAGCATTGGACACTTTTTTTAAGCAAAAATAAAAATGATAGTCCTATTTATCAACATTTATTTCTGCACTCATATCATCGAAATAAAGCATTCAATTATAAATTACTAAAGAATACTTTCTAATTTAAATTAATACTATATATAGTGGAAAAGATACTGCAAAGAGCTATGACTATTAATTTCATTAACAAAAAAAGAAACCAAGTACAGAACATGATTGTTGATAATTACAATCTCGGTCACAAATGAGCTCACAGTTACACAGGGAGGCCATATTTTCTAGATGTCAAGAAGCAAAGAGAGGAGTGCCAAAGAATGAAAACCTGCACATCTCACTAGTATTATACATTACTTTGTTTGTAAAGCTTGGTGTCCAGAACTTGCTTTCCGCACATTGCACATACACCTGGGCATTGCAGAGCAACTCAGAACATGTAGCCAAAAGGGGGAAAATGTACAATCTACCAATATAATAAATGCAAACAAGTAATATTACCTTTGGTGTAAGCACAGGTGTGACAGTACTTGGCATCTTGGTGTACTTGCTGCTTGCAGATGAGGCACTTGGCATTTCCATAAGGAGTCCATCTGTGGAGCAACTAATTCTAAATAAGAAAAACCGAGTTCATTGTACTCAAAATAATATAATAATGAGCTTAAGAGAAGATATGGTTGAATATGTTTTCATAAGAATTTCTCCTAATATTTTAACAAAATCCCAAGTTTCATCCAACAGATCCCATGAATGGGGGCATACAATCAAACTCAATATGATGTCCAAATTTGTGGTGCAAGGCCCAAGGCACACAGTGTTCAATGGTCAACAACATATACAACAAAAAACACACAGGAATTTTTCCAACATTAGGCCTCTAATTCTACTTTTCTTAGATGATCTTTCTGATGCATCAGCACGACAGATGTTGAGTTGTGGCTCATGTTTAGAAGGGTTATCCTTTGCGCCCTGAGCCTCCCATACGTGAAATCTCCCAAAATAGGAAAGACCCAGTGGCACATTGGAGGAATGCCCACCCCCACAGACAATAGAGTTTGGCTTTTGAGTCAGAACATAGTGTCATTATACTATTGCATAAGGGCATTTGAGGAGTGTGATTAGGAAGAGAAACCTACTTTTAACTTCCCATTTGTTGTTTGTCGAGGACACTATCATTTTCTGCAAAATTAGGGAGATCAAACTCTAGTATTTGAGTGTACTTATAAACTTCAGGGCAGATTCAAGTTCAAGAATCAATTTAGGCAAGAACGCTGAGTTTACTCTCAGTTTTAAGCTGGGAGTTTGAGATCCAATGAAAGAATGAAAAAGTGGTCGGAGAATTGGTAGAGAAATCTTTCCAAAGGCAACGGGTTTGCACTAATCAAAAGCATTTTTTCAATCTTGATCTAGTGATCGAGGACCACCTATACCCCCAAGGCTGCCCATTCGCACATGTATTTTAGGTGTAGATTTAGGAAGGTTTAGGAAAGCTGTATGGAGGACCTCTTTGTATTTTTTATCGACTTATTTTAGTATTTGTAATTATGTATTTTTATTTTTATAGGCTGCATAAACTGTGACAACCCTCCCCTTACCCTTTGCGAAGCAGGGAGCCTTATGGCCCGAGGATGCCTTTTTTTTTTTTTAGTTGGGTCCTATTTGTACATATGTATTAGTTGTATTAGTAGTATAAGTGCTGTTCATGTAAGTTATTGTACAGTTATTGTCTGAATCAGATTGCAGTTTCCCTCTCCTTCTCTCTCTCTCCCTCTCACTTGCAGGTTCTGCTCTTCTTCTTCTTCTTCCTTCTCTTATCTCTCTTCTGATTCAGTCTCTCACCTCTGTTCTGTTCCATTCTTCTCCTTCTCTGTTCTTCTCTTCATGTTCTGTCTCCCCACTGCTGCTGCTGCTGATGCTCTTCTTCTTCTTCTCTTCTTCTTATCCTCTTCTTCTTCTCCTTCTTCTTCTCATTCTCTCAATTCTATCTACATATATAAGTTCTAATATCTGTCCTACATCATCCAGTTGTCTTTTTTTATAATCCCAACCAGGCCTCTGGTAAAATGGCTGGAAAAAAATGGAGAGAGTTTTCCTGTAAGTAGGCAAGGGGATTAAATATAGATATCATTTTGTTGATCAGCAAACAGTTTGTAAACCAATGAAATGGAATTCCTGAGGGTTAAAATTATTCTAACTTTCAACAAGCCCTACTGGATAAGCAGCTTTGAAGATTTGCCATGAAGAGGCGTCGAGGGATTTGCTATGAAGATCTAACAGCCAGGAAGCATGGGGAGATCACAGGATTATTGTATACAGTGCGCAAGACATTTGAAAGGCATAATGAGAGGAGGGTGGTGATGCATTCTCTAAACATATCAGATTCAAGGTGGGGCTTGATCGTGGGGGGAAGGTTTCTGCATGATGTATGGAGACCTTTAAGGACCAAAGGTCTTTACAAGTGCATGAAATAAGGTTGATATAGAACAAGAAGAAAAACCTTGAGAAGATCCTTGCTGGAAAATATTTAAGAAGAGTTGGGTTAAGGAATTGTTGGGTTAAGTTAGTAGTTTATTACGTGTTTTTAGTATTAAATAGTATAGGATTATGTGTATTTGGGGGTCATCTGTAATATTTATGTAAAGTATGGGCTTGTTTGTAATTCATGTAGTTTTAGGGGTATGTGTATAATTTTATATGTTTAGGCTTTCTTATAAATAGTGTGTGAAAGTCATGTTGTAAGTTAGTTGTTGATTAATTTGAATTGTTGATTGAACATGAGTCCCTCCCGGTATTTCCTCTCTCCTCCCTTCCCTTTCCTTCCTCTTTTCTATTTCTTCTAAATTCTCCCATGGCAGCAGAACCTTGATGCTGCTCCTGCATCATTTGGTATTAGAGCCCAATCATGATCTCTTTTTCTTCCATTTCAATTCCTCCATCTTTTCCTTTCAATCTTCTTCTTCCCCCTCTGCTTCTCTTCTTCCTCACCCCCCCCCCCACCCCCCCCCCCCCCCCCAACTGTTCTGCAACTTCTATCTCCCTCTGCTGCTGCTTCTTCTCCTTCTCTTCTTGTTTCCTTCTCCTCCTCTGTTCTGTAATTTCATCCTCCCTCTCTGCTGTTGCTTCTTCTTTCTTCTCTTCTTGTTCTCTAGTTTTCAGCTCTGCCTTTGTTCTCTCACTTTCTGCTCTGTACTAACCCTCCCTTCCCTATTGTCTTTCTCTCTTCTTCTCCTTCTCCTTCTTCTACATTCTTCCTTCTTGTCTTTTCCTCTCTCTATTTCCCTTCCATCATTCTCTCTATCTGATTCTTATCTACTCTGAAATTTCAGTTCAAAAAAAAAAAAGAGAAAACTGAAAAGCAGTTCTGCAATTTCAAAACTTTTCAGAAATTCCAGTCGTGTCCCCTCTCCTCAAGTTTCATCGCCGTCTGACCGCCGGAGGAACCCCCACGTGCCGGCAAAACATACTCCAGCCATCAGCCTTCAAGAATCCCAAGTGTCTAGTGTTTTTCTCATTTCAATGCCACCACCACTGCGCTCCCCACCCATTGATCTGCATTCGCCTGAAATTTCATCAACAAAATCTCCCCACTGGCGACTCACACGCCCCACGCACCAGCGCGCATGAGAAAGTCTCCCAGGGTCTTCTGCATTTCCTGTCTCGTGACAAATTTCCTGCAGCCACAATATTTTGAGTTTCTCCATGATAATTTGATATAAAGCTTTCAGCAGGACAATCAATATCAAAGTAAATTAAAGATAGATTTTTTTTTTTTTTAGAAATTGGGAGTAAGGCTTGTGTTAAGGGTTGTGATATATAGCTGCAGCATGTATATGGATAAATTCAGCAACATGGTGACAAATTGTAGGAAAAAGGAATGCCATTTGCCAAACTTTAGGCACAATTTCAAGCTTTTCAACACCTTTCTCAAGTGTGGAGAAAAGGTTTGCAAAATCATCATTGATGGAAAATGCCCAATGAATGTGGTTTCCATAAATGGAGTCACCCAAATGCAGCTTCATCCGGAACCCCACCCAAAACCTTATGTGTTATCTTGGGTTGATAACTCTATTGTACAAGTTTATAAAAGATGTTTGATTCCCATCCAAATGGGTGAATATTTGCCTAATTTTTGGTGTGATATCCTACCTATGAAGATTGGCCATCTACTCCTCCTTGGTTCTCCTTGGTTGGATGATTTAGGTATGACTCAAGGACATGAGAACACGTCTTTCATTAAAATGGGAAAAAAATCATTTTTAAATCTGCTCTACCAATGAACCAGGACAAAGAATCTGAGGTTAGTGATCATGTCAAAGTTAATCAAATTGAAGACACTACAAGCAAGGTAATGGGAAGTGTTTGAAGACATCCAAAGTCCTTCAAACATTCTTATTATAGAGTTGGTCGTCCCTGATGAGTTCACTGATGCTAATTCTCAAGTCAACTCTATTGTGCTGCCAATGGAACGTGATTTCTTGCCTTATTCAAGCATTGTCTTTCAAAACATCCAAATTTGCTTCTCCCTTTTGATCCTCCAACATTTCAAAATTTGAGGTCGAATTTTTTCTAACCAGGGGAGACTTGATGTAGGACAAGAAGTAAGACCTTGGGAAGATCCTTGCTGGAAAATAATTAAGAAGAGTTGGGCTAAGGAATTGTGGGGTTAAGTTAGTAATTTATTATGTGTTTTTAGCATTAATTAGTATAGGATTATGTGAATTTGGGGGTTGTTTTTAATATTTATGTAAAGTATGGGTTTGTTTGTAATTCATGTAGTTTTAGGGGTATGCGTGCAATTTTATATGTTTAGGCTTTCTTATAAATAGTGTGAAAGCCATGCTGTGAGTTAGCTGTTGATGAATTTGAATTGTTGATTGAACATGAGATTCCCCCTGGCATCTCGTCTCTCCTCACTTCCCTTTCCTTCCTCTGTTCTATTTCTTCTAAATTCTCCCATGGCTGCAGAACCTTGATGCTGCCCCTGCATCAAAGGTTGTTCTGGTGACAAAATACATGGAAGTTTTTTGGAACCTAAGATTTATCAAAAAAAACTTTGCATCTGTAAAATGGAAGATAAGAGGTTCCTGCAATGTTTTATGGTGTCATGATAGTATTAGTTACCAATACCAATACAGAGAAAAAAAAACAAAAAAAAAAAGATGAAGAAGAAGAATTGGAACAAAAGTTCTAAAACATGCTACATTTTCATTCTAGAACACAAGATGTTGCAATCATAATTTTTGTCCAAAATTTTTCATATAACATTTATTTTTAAAAGTAAA
This sequence comes from Malania oleifera, assembly GCF_029873635.1. Classification (NCBI taxonomy): domain Eukaryota; kingdom Viridiplantae; phylum Streptophyta; class Magnoliopsida; order Santalales; family Ximeniaceae; genus Malania; species Malania oleifera. The sequence continues at coordinate 9,989,139 of NC_080420.1, read as the reverse complement.
AGTGGTTCACTATCACATTATAATTTTCTTTTCAGTCATTACTAATCTAACTCACCAAACAAAATCTATTTTAGATGTAGAAACACCTCGACCTCTACAGTTAAACATACTAGTGCTCTTACACATTTCTCACCTTTACATCTACATGGTCATATCCCTAATATACAGCACTTCAGAGAGTATGCAGTACCACAACCCATTCCCATTCCAGGAACCAGAGTGTTCCCCTTTCTAGGTTTCAATGGGGACCATTATTCACAAGTGCAAAGATGTGATCATCTGGGGGAATACTCATCAAGGGTCCTCATTATGAAATACACATTCCAGCTTATTACTAAAGATGACACAAGTTCGTTCCCTTAGAAGGCCATTCAGAGACCAAATGCTCCCTTGAAGGCAACTTTTTCTCATACGGACTGCCAAGGGGTGACCCATTATTACTCTTGATAACTTGAGGAAGAACCAGATTTCAAGAAATAACTACCAAGATTTTTAAAATCAGGATCCTAAATAGGATTGCTAGGAGGGTTAGCAGGATCATAAGATTCTACTTGCCATATAAATATATATGAAAAATGCATTTGCATGTTATTTTTTCATAAATTTCAATAACATGACCTACAAAATTGGCTAGTAAGCCATCAAGACCCAAAAAAATCACAAGCAGCCATACAGTATAGCCCTTGTATGAAAACAGAATAAATACTTACAACAAAACAAGAACATAATTCTTGACACTGATCAATCAGAAAACAGCTACACATAATGAACACCTAAACTACAAATTTTAGAAAAAAAAAAAAAAATCTTAGCAAACAAAATCCAAACTATCGAGCTAGCTTCCCAACATTAATGTCAACATCCAAGCCACCATTTGTTTCTTCAATATCATTACGAGTCGAAGACCATCATAGACAACTTCATCAAGCCTATCATTAATCATCACTAAGGCCAACTGCATTAATGCATCGTCTATCTTCATTCTTAACCTAAACATTAATCATTAATGCTCAAAGCATATGATAGGATACCTAGGGAAATTCTATGGTGGGTTTTAGAAAAAAAGAGTGTATGTAGTAGGTATACTGATGTCATTAAGGATATGTACAATGGAGTAATAACTAGTGTAAGGACTATAGATAGAGAAACTAGAGAATTTCCTTTTTCTCAGCTACATCAAGGATCTGCTTTGAGTCCTTATCTTTTTGCTTTAGTGATGAACCAATTGACTATGAGTATTCAAAAGAAAGTTTCATGGTGTATTTTGTTTGCAGATGATATTGTATTAATTGATGAAACTAGGGACGGAGTAGAGGCTGAGTTAGAATTATGGAGAGAAGCTTGGGAATTTAGAGACTTTAGGATAAATAGAAATAAGACAAAATATATGAAATGTAATTTTAGTAATGATAGGGGGAATATTGTAGACAAAGTTGAACTTGATGATGAATAAATAAATAGTACTTGTAGATTTCAATAACTTGGATATATTATGCAAGCTGAAGGAGAAATTGAAGATGATGTAATGCATAGAGTTAAAGCAGGTTGGGTAAATTGGAGAAATGCTTCAAGTGTCCTCTGTGATCGTAGAATGCCCTTAAAATTGAAAGGGAAGCTTTATAGGACAGCTATAAGACCAGCTATGCTATATGGACCGGAATGTTGGGTGATGAAGAAACATAATATCCAAAAAGTAAAAGTTGTCGAGATGAGAATGCTTAGATGGATGAGTGGTATAACATTAAAAGATAAATTAAGGAATGAACATATTCGCGGTAAGTTAGGTGTAGCTCCTATAGAAGATAAGATAAGGGAGGGAAGACTCATATCGTATAAACACTGGCAACGTAGGCCGCATAATGCACCAGTGAGGAAGAGTGAGTTAGTTACCATAGGGGGCAGTAGAAGGGGTAGAGGTAGACCTAAAATAACTTGGGAGGAGATAGTAAGGATTTAATATCCTTGAATTTGTCAAAAGAAATAATCCATGATCGCATAAATTGACAGAAAATGATTCATATAGCCGATCCTACCTAGTGGGACTTAAGGCTTAGTTTTTTTGTTGTTGTTGTTTGTTGTTGTTGTTTGTTGTTGTACTTTCGCTTATATAAAATAAACCAAATCAATTCCTAAGTCGTCTATTTCGTGCATAAGTTACAAAGGAGAGAGACCAAGCCCATAGAACAAGTAATCTAGTAAATATTTTAAAAAGTACAAATATATGTAGGAATCTTATGATCCTACCACAATTCAACTACAATCCTACCAGTCTCACAAACCTATTATGATCCTTCTAATTTTTTATTCTATATTGGATTAGGATTGTTTTGGTAAAGTAGAATCATAGGATCATATGATCCTAGGATCTGGATGCCGATTTAACAACCAAGATAATTACCTTAGTTGTAAAACCACAGAGGAATAAGTTGATCATCTGTTAGTACTTTTTTCTTTTAAATTAGTGATCATGTGTTACTGCATTGCTTCTAGAGAGGTGCAGGCTTTCTTTTGCTCCTTGTTTGGGACTGCATGGATAATGCTAAAGAATGTGACAGAGCTTTCAAATTGTTGAAGGAGCAGATGTGTGGACAAGTAAGATTGGGAGATCCTTCCAGGATGTGTCATGTGGGGCATTTGGAGAAAGAGGAACCAGAGAACTTTTGAGTTTGCTTGTGATATTTTCAAATTAAAGGAGTTCAATTCATCACTTAATCAGTTGTCTCTTTTGTCTTTCCAGTTTTTGCTTCTTGGCACATTTACTTCCCAACTACATCATCGTGTCCCATTTTGGCATCTTTTCTAATACAGTTATACTCTTACTAACCATCAACAAAAAAATTTCAGTTATATTACCCTTTTTTCAGCTCCTGATGGATGCCACAAAAACAACAATGATGAAATTTGCATATAATAGGACTCTCGTCCATCGAATTTACACGTATACACAAAAGCACCATGCTATGGCTTGACCATGGAAGAATCACAATGTGATTCACTCAGGAAAAAAAAAAAACAAAAACAAAAACAAAAAACAAAAAACAAAAAACAAAAAACAAAACAAAAAAAACAAAAAAAAAAAACAAAAAAACAAAAAAACAAAAATAGACAAAAGAAAAACACTAAAACTATTGAAAAAAATTGCAAGAAATTTTTGAATTCACAAGACTACCTCTATCATTATCACTTCCAGTTAGCACATTACTGAAAAAAGGACTTGACAAGATTAAATGATTTAGTAGATGTGAAGTGGTAGAACTAAAATAACTTTGAGCGAGAATAATAAGTAAAGCATCAAGAGGAAAAGGTTTAGACAACAGAGAGTGATTTAGTTGATGTTCTAGGCTACAGGATGGACAGGCATTAAGCGAGAATAACTTCAACTGAGGTAGTAAATAAGGATCTAACAACACTCAAACCTTCTAAACAGGTTGCCCTAGATCAAGTAGAATAGAAGAACTCATATAATTGATTCCACATAATGGAGTTAAAGGTTTGGTTGTTCTTGCACTACAACAAGAGAAAAAAAGGGTGCCTAAATGATGAAATAAGATCTAAAAAAACTCAAATTTTAATAGAGTTTGGCTTTTTCTACTCAAAAATATCAAGAACCATATCTATGAGATCCATTAGTACACAAAATGAAGTAAAATGTCTCTCTCCCTCCCTCTCGTGAACTACTCCTTTCTACCCTTCGTTCGCTCAATATGCTATGGAAGTTCTTGTGGTAGCCGATGCTAAAATGATCAATCCATATCAAAGGTAAATCTTTCGATCTGGGATTAGATAAGGTCAAAGGGTTTGCGTCTTTGCTGGTGGTTGAGAACAATGTCTCGTAACAAGTGGATTAGGTTTTCCAAAGAGGTTAAGTCTTGGTTCGCTGATGCCATATCTACTTTCAATTGCATACAAGTGGGGTTTCGTTCTGTTCAATTAGGTTTTACGAAGCTTTGGATGTTGATTAAATGGACAAAGGTAGGAAAGTACTGTTAGGGTTGGGATGGAAAGGGAAGAAATTTTCAGTTTTTATTCCCCACAGTGCTGTGGCAAAGCTTCATGGGTTTTTTTCTGCAAGATAGTAAAGGATGTTCATGAGGAAACTAGGAGTGTAGGTGCAGATAACTCTTCCCAACAAATCATGGAGTCAAGTGGTGCTGGAAGGCAAAAATTGCAAAGGTGATGCCTGCGGTAGTCAAGCCCATTCTGTAAAGCAGGGTCTGAAGGTTGGGAAACAAGAGTGTGCCATCGGTGTGGAGACAAACTGCATATAAATGAACCTAAGGCAATCGCAAATCAGTCGGCTTCAATCGAAAAGAGCAAGGAAGCTAGGGTTTGTGATAGAGCAAAGATGATCAGAGGGGCAGCTAGGGCAGCATTCAGGTAGGAAGCAGTGAAAAAAATTGGACCAAAATGCATGCTTCTCACTTTGGACCTGGCCCAGATAATTGAAAAAGGGGGTATTTCATTTTTAACTAAATTGTCCAATTATTTGAAAAGGCCCAATGCCTAGGAAATGTTGATATGGGCTTCAGTTTGGATTCAAAGGGAGGTGCTCCTCATATGGGCAAAAGGGTGTTGGTGATAAGCAAACATATTGATGTAGGACAAGAAGTAAGACCTTTGGAAGATCCTCGCTGAAAATAAGTAAGAAGAATTGGGTTAAGGAATTGTTGGGTTAAGTTAGTAGTTTATTATGTGTGTTTAGTATTAATTAGTATAGGATTATGTGTATTTGGGGGTTTCTTGAAATACATGTGTAAAGTAGGGGTATATTTGTAATGTAATGTAGTTTTAGTGGTTTACGTGTAATTTCATGTAAAGAGGCTTTCTTACAAATAGTGTGTGAAAGCCATGTTATAGGCAATTGATGAATTTGAATTGAAGAGAATGTGAGTCCCCCCCCCCCCCCCCCCCCCGGTTTCTCCTCTCTCCTCCCTTCCCCTTCCCCCTTCTCTTCTAATTTTACCATGGCTGCAGAACCTTGATGCTACCCCTGCATCATTTGGTATCAAAGCCCAACCTCGATCTCTTTCTTCCATTTCAATTCCCCCATCTTTTCTTTTCAATCTTCTTCCAACACCCCCCCCCCCCCCCGGTCCTCTTCTTCCTTTCCCCCACTGTTCTGCAGCTGCAATCTCCCTCTGCTGCAACTTCTTCTTTCCTTCTCCTCCTCTGTTCTGTAACTTCTCCCTCCTTCCCTGCTGCTGCTTCTTCTCCTCCTCTTCTTCTTCTTTCCTTCACTCCTTTCTTCTGTAACTTCTGCTCCCTCTCTGCTGCTGCTGCTTCTTTCTTCTCTCCTTGTTCTCTGGTTTTCTGTTTTGATCTCCTGCTCTCTTCCCTAATCCTCTGTGGCTGGCATTGCTTCTTTTCTGTTTCTCTTTTCCTTCTCTTCTTCTTCTTCTCTTTAATTCTCTCCCAGAACTCTCTCAACTCACTTTCTCATTTCTGAATTCTGTCGCTGTCTCTTGGCAGTTTCTGTCCAACAACTCCTCCAACCTCCCATCATCTTCTTTTCTCTCCTATAACTCTCTCAACTCTCTCTCTCATTTCTGAATTCTGTGGCTGTCTCTTGGCAGTTTCTGTCTAGAACCTCCTCCAACCTCCCATCTTCTTCTTTTCACTCCTTCAGTTTTTTAATTCTCTCTCTCTCTCTCTCTGAATTTCAGTTTAAAAATTAAAAAAGAAAAAAAAACTAAAAAGCGGTTCTGCAGTTTCTAAACTTTTCAGAAATTCCAGTCGTGTCCCCAAATCTCAAACACCACTTTCCACCAACCATCCTGTAACACCACCCACACCACCAAAAACAGAATCCCCTGAAACCCTTCCCCTCAAAATTTCATCGCTGTCCAACCACTGGAGGAACCCCCATGGGCCAACCAAACATACCCCAGCCATCGGCCTTCAAGAATCCCTAGTATCTTGTGTTTCTCTAATCACACCACCACCACCACTACCACTGTGCTCCCCACCCACTGATCTGCAGTCGCCTGAAGTTTCATCACCGGAATCTCGCTACCAGCAACTCATGCGCCCCACCCACTGGAAAAGCACATGAGAAAGTCTCCCAGAGTCTTCTGCAATTTCCCGTCTCGTGAGAAATTGCCTGCAGCCACGATATTTTGGATTTTCTTTGCAATATTTGAGCTGCGAGGAGATATTTTAATTGTAGAGACACTACATTACAAGAAAGCACGATAATTTGGCATGAAACCCTAGAAATTGTCACTGCCAGCATTAAAAAAAAAAGTTTTTTTTGCTGTAATTTTGTGAGCTTTTTTCGTAAATTTGTTTCATTTCAGCAGGACAATCAATATCAAGGTGGATTAAAGATAGTTTTGAGAAATTGGGAGTAAGGCTTGTGCGAAATTGTGTTAAAGGGTTGTGATATAAGCTGCAGCATATGTATATGCATAATTCAGCAACATGGTGACAAATTATAGGAAAAAGGAATGTCATTTGCCAAACTTTGGGCACAATTTCAAGCTTTTCCACACCCTTCTCAAGTGTGGAGAAAAGGCTTCAAAAATCATCATTGATGGAAATGCCCAATAAATGTGATTTACATAAATGGAGTCACTCAAATACAACTTTATCTGGAACCTTACCCAAACCTTTATGTGATATCTTGGGTTGATAACTCTATTGTACATGTTTATGATCGTTCCCATCCAAATGGGTGAATATTCGGCTAATGTTTGGTGTGATATCCTACCTATGAAGATTGGCCATGTACTCCTTGGTTGGATGATTTAGGTGTGCTTCAAGGACATGAGAACTCATGTCTTTCACTATAATGGGAAGAAAATCATTTTGAAGTTCGCTCTATCAATGAACCACAACAAAGAATCAATTATAATTACTCAGCTTGAAGACAATACAAGGAAGGAAATGAATGTGTTTGAAGACATCCAAAGTCTTTTAGACATTCCAGTTGTTTAGTTTGTCATTCCCGATGTGATTATTGATGCTAACTCTCAATTCAAGTCTATGATGTTGCCAAAGGATCGTGGTTTCTTGTATCACTCAAGCACTGGCTTTCAAAGAATCCAAGTTTGCTTCTCCCTTTTGATTCTCTAATATTTTGAAATTTGAGGCCGAATTTTTTCTAACTGGGGGAAATGATGCAGGAGCAGCATCAAGGTTCTGCAGCCATGGAGAAATTAGAAGAGAAGGGGGAAGGGAGGAGAGAGGAGAGAGGAGGTACCAAAGGGGGGGAACACACATTCACTTCAATTCCAATTCATCAACTGCCTACAACATGGCTTTCACACACTATTTATAAGAAAGCCTCTTTACATGAAATTACACATAAACCCCTAAAACTACGTTACATTACAAATATACCCCTACTTTACACAAATATTACAAGCAACCCCCAAATACACATAATCCTATACTAATTACTACTAAACATGCATAATAAACTACTAACTTAACCCAACAATTCCTTAACCCAACTCTTCTAAATTATTTTCCAGCAAGGATCTTCCAAAGGTCTTACTTCTTGTCCTGCATCACATATGATTCAGAAATTAAGTTTCTAGTACTGCTATGTTGGTTCTGGATGGTAGATAGGCCCAAAGTATTGCTCCCACTACTCAGAAGATGAGTAATGACAAGGAGGAAGATATACCTCTGGTAACTGAATTTTTATTCAACATCTAGCTAGTAGAAACATTATTCAGCCTACAGTTATTATGAATATGAATCAAAATGACCAAGAGTTGGAGGAAGCTCGGGATGTTAGAAGGCCAGATTCGGTTCAAGACTGGTGATAAATTTGCGTCTAGTTCCGTGGATGTATAAGAAGGTGGTGTTAAAAGAGATTCCATTTTTGGGGGAGAAATTGGATGATTTTCATATTTATACTGATAAATTCGAAGGCAATAAGGTTTATGCTTGTCAAAAGGCAGCTTTGATGCTGAATGGAAAAGATTTTTGAAGATAAGAGAGAAAATTCTAGTGAGTCTACAACAAAGGTACTAAGAAGAGATTCAAAAGGAGAGGTAGTATTTTGGAAGTTCCTCAAGTTGAAAAGAATGTCAGAGGTTCTAATGAGACTAGAAATGAGGAGATTTTTCAGATTCAGTAAGGGAAGATAACAGTGATTTTGATTGTGGTGGGACGTTTGTTGTTAGATGAGATACGAGAACAATATGAGTATGTTTCTGACTCCTGTGATGAAATAGGGGATTTATCTTATGTTCATCCACCCCCGTGGCAGGTCTGGAGGGAGTTTCTATCTTTGATAATGATGGGTTGGTGAATAAGGTACAGGTAGGGATGGAATTTTCACTAGTGGAGGAGATTCCGAAGGAGGAGTTAGAAGCTCAAATTCTTTTACATAAAATGGGTTTAAAGCTGAGTGATTGGAGGAAATGAAGTGCGTTTGGATGGTGGCAAAAGTCAAAAGGTGAAGGGTCAAAAAGGAACTAGCAAATTTGAAGAGTTCAATAAACTATGATGGAAAGGGATAAAAAGGGGGTCTCTTGGTTAATTTTATTTAGTTCTTTCGTGATCTTGTGTTTTTTTTTTTTTTTTTTTGTCTTCTTTTTTTCTTTTTTCTTTTTACTTGGTGGATTCCTTGTCTCCACACATTGTACCTTCTCTTCTTTCTATCTAATATACTTCCTTTTGTTATCAAAAAATATAAAAAAAGAGCATACAAAATGAAGTTATGCAATGGCCTGGCTGCAGAAAAATCACATATAATTCAACAACAAAAAAAAAAAACGGAGATGAGAAAATAGTTATCATGTAAAGCTCTACAAGGGAATGAGAGAAAGGGGTAGTGGGAAGAACTTCAACATCAAAATTGGATTGCTATAGTCATTGGTACCAAGAAACTATATTTTGTCACCATCACCTTCAGTGGATACTTACTCCTCCTAGATTCAAAATTATTTGGTCACCAAAGAAATCTAATCACCTTTTTTTAGCGAAAAAGGAGATTTTATTAAGGAGACAAGAGTACAAGGAGAATTAAAAATCCTCCTTAAAAGATACACCAAAGAACCCTAATCATAAATTTCTCCTAAATAATGAATGCCTATCCATTTTTTTTTTGTTTAAAGCACCCAGAATTGCATTGACCAAGATGACACCAAATTTAATGTCCCTGAAATTATTGTCAATTCCCAACCCTATCGTCCAATTTGTATCTATTTAAATGTTAAAAAAGATTAATACAAATTTACCAATCTGTGCCAGTTTCCAAAACAGTCATTAGCCCTGTATCAAAGGCATTGATGGGAATAGGCATGTGTTAACCCAGAACCTGCTGGTACATTAACATCTACCTGAGACACAGAACTGAAGAAATTTCCAGTATTTTTAATTTTCTGTAGTTTAAAATTTTGACCCACATGTTCACATCATGAGGGCAAGTCTTGACCTAATTGCAAGGATGGCTACAGCCAAAAGGTCACAAGTTCAAGTCCATGAAACAGTCTCTCTAAATGTAGATTATGTATATCTACCCTCAAAATTCCCGATACAGCATGGGAGCCTCCTGCACTGACTGCTTCTTATGATCAAATCATGGTTAAAAAATTTGCTACTATAAATGTACCTGCCACAAAATGAGGTGAAAGATTTAAATTACAAACATGTAAATATAATGCACAGAAATAATATAGAATGTGAATCAAAAGTTCACATAGAAATACATGGCATGGTTATCAAAATCCCAATCCTGATTGTGCGATTCAACAATATTACGATCCATACTTGCCTAATCGATCTGGATCTTAAGTATAATCTTAAATAAGTAGGATCCTAGTAGGATCTTCTCTGGATTGTTAGGATCTTAGGATCGCAATCCTATTTGTGATCCTACCGATCCTACTATTGCAATCCTACCAATCCTACTATTGCGATCCTACCAATCCTACATTTGCAATGGAATTAAGATTTTTCCTATTTAGGATATATATAAAATTGACCCAAACACTTACGTTTGCAGTAAACACAAATTTTGGTCTAGTTCGCTCAAATGCATTAGAATTAGGGCAAAATAACAAGCATGTTCTAGGATTTGTTCGATCCAAATCAAGAGAGCAGTTGAGCATCTCTTGAAAGCTCTCTTCCTTAAAAATGAAAAGCTCTCAAAGAGCTTAGAGTTCTTGATGGACAGATCCTAGGTTGTCTATCAGTAGGCTTGGATTGTTCCTTATTCCAGCAACAGTAAAGGTCAGCTAAGAGCTTTGAGATCAGCAAAGAGCTTCAACAAATAGGGAGTTGTACAATTAGGTGAGAGCTTAAAGTTGCAGGCCTATAGCAATTATGCATTATCTCTATAGTTTTTTTACTTTCTTCCTCTTCTTTTTCTCTTATTATCGACAAGCTAGAGACTACCTTTTTTTCTCAAAGCAGAGAACATATAGTTTTCTTTTCTCTCTTCTTTTCTTTGTGACTAGCAAAACATTCTTCCACTTCTTTCCTTATATTTTTTCCTACTTCTCCTCTTCTTCTTCTTATGGTCTAATGACAAAACAGCAGAAACTGAGAAATTTACATCAGTTCATTGAATTAGGATTAGCAATTTCTTCTTCCTTCTTCTCTTCATTCCTTTTGCTTTTGTTTTTAATTATAATTATTAAATAAATAAGCTAGCAACAGGCTACCCTATGCAGAGCACTTTGCAGTTCAGGCTATTCAAATTTTCTTTTTAGAGTCAAAATTGTTGAAGGAAAAACCTACTAGGTGCTAGCTAGCAAGCTAGCGACATTCCTAAAATTTGTTTAAATTTCTTATACTTACTACCAAGTTTTTAGGATTATTTTACTGCGAGTTGTCATAAATTGCGAAATATATAAATGTTTAATTTACTTTACATTGTAAGTAGAATCTTACGATCCATGATCCAATCCTACGGACCTTCCCAACAATCCTATGAAGGATCTCGATTCTAAGTTCTAACAACCTTGATACATGGATAATTTGAATATAGAAAAGGAGGGTAAATAACAACCTATTCTTCTTGGAAAGGAGCTTGTTCTCATTGATCTTACGGCCTCCACTTTCATTTGTGTTGCTAGCTCCTTCTTTCCACTTGTCTGGCACTATCACTTTGGTCAGCTTCTTCTCACCTGCCCAGTCAAACATATAAAAAAATATTCAAAAATAAAAAGAAATAAATGAATAAAAAGACTCTCTTCTCTCTTGTTGGGAACCGATGCAGTGAAAATCTACCTTATGAGAGAGAGAGAGAGAGAGGTAACTATCATACTGTTAGAATCTTATGATTCAAAATTCGGTTCACACAGTTCATATCAATTCCAACCAAATCAATTCAAATCTTACTAGCAAATCTAAAATCAATTGAATCTTTGCCTAAACTATCAATTCACCTCATGAATCTAGCAAATTGATTAAAAATCTATTGATTCACACAATTCTAGACCTATCACATCCCAATGAGCTTGACTAGTTTAAAACCCCTGTTTTTTTAAAAAAAAATTGCTATTTTTACACAATTTCCTTCTATTCCTCGCCTATGTCAGTTTTTTGTGCTAAAAAAAAAAAAGGAGAAAATAGAATTTAGGTATTACATTGCCTTCATGAAACCATTCTTCACTCTTGAGTATAGTGCTCCGCCATTGAGAAGAAGGGGCGGAACATACCTTAGCTAAGATGTTACGATTTGTTATGTTGTTAAGATCCAAAGTTTTTTTTCTAGTATTTGTTCAATTATTATCATTTTTTGAAGTCAATTATTTTTTTCTCTGTAATTCAAGAAAGAATGCATGAAATGTATTTTTTATTTGCTGATAAACAACAAAATTTCTTTTTCAAAATTTTTTTTTTTTCTTGATTCCTTTCCTGAAACAACATAATGTTCATTTTTTTATTAATATTTCTTGACTCATGCCCTTACTTTTCATTTTTTTTTTTTTTTAGGGAAATCACACGCATGAAATATGAATTTTTTTTATTGCCAAAATGTAAATGCATTGTACTATTTTGCTCATTGTTCATATATCAACATATGCATGTCATTTAGAATTGATTTTGGAAATTTATATCATATCTTATGATTCAATTCAATTCTTAATTCTCAATTCTGAAAATTGGTATTTCGATTCACAATGTAAACTTCGAGTAGACAAACATGGCAACTAAAATAGGAAGTTTAACCTTGCAGGGCATGCATACCAAACTTAAATTTTGCTTGGCATGTGCATGGTTTGTTTTTCCAAGCTTGTTTTCAAGACCAAGTTGTCATAAATTTGTACATGAATAGTGGAGGCATCTTTCTAAGGCATGTATGGTTTAACTTAGTAGCATGGTAGTTGTTCCTTGTAGACTCCTTACATGACTATGTGCATGGCTACTCTTCATAAGCATGCAATTACAAATTTTCAAAGTCATGTCTTGGCTTTGGTGACGAATATATAGATGTTATTGCATGATTATTAATGAGTAGTTGGTCATATACATGTGTATGGGTTTATACAAAGGAGTGGTGTCTTGTGACCATGCAAGATGAAGGAGAAGAAGTAGAAGAATAGAAAAGGGTGAGTTTTGTTTGGAAATTCAAGCGAGAGGAAGATTGTAACTCGTAAGGGTTCACCTGGGGTTCTTCTTCCTACGCATTTCTTCTCTTGGTTTAGAAAAAGGTTTGGTGGTTTTCACGAGTTGTGGGGAGAGGAGTATCAAAATTTTCTTGCTGTATTTATCTACAAGTTGACAATTACTAAACTCATGCCAAATGACACAAAGATGAAGCCCTTGTGCCAAGTCACATAAATTTCATTGTGCTGTGGCTGTTTTTTCTCGTTCTATTTCTTGTAAATTCATCTGTGCCTTTTCGCGGTGCAGTGATACTTGTGGCCCATCATCTCTCAATCAAATAATTAAATTACACTCTTCCTTTAATCTCACATTACGCTCTGATTAATTGCTAAGTAACTGTAAGAACAAAAGTAATAATTTAAAATTCTATATCTCAGAGTTCTGATTATTCAAGACCAGAAAAAACAAAAATATCCACTTAGCGTGATCTGATTATTTGAGCTAATTAAAACAAAATAAAAACTTTTATAAAGAATAAAACAGACTATAATATGAAATCAAACTCCAATTGTTCACCAATTTTAAAATAAAATTTAAAAAGTTTCTAGTATTTTAACTTTCTGAGCGGCCAAACAGATTATTTGGCGACAGATTTTATCGAAATAGAAATAACAAAACACGAAATCGAAAAAAGAGTAGGGAGAAACTTACACTTCTCGCACACCATTGTTGCTCGCCTCCGCCTCCGCCTGCGTCCCCGTCCCCGCGAAACAATGAGCCGATCCCAGAAAGAGAAGGAAAGATACTTTCTATTTGACGCGAATACCCTCAGCTAAGACAAAGAATTCCTTTCGTAGTTAGGCCACCATTAGAATTGCCGTCAGCCACTCAGCCGACCGCCTGGATTTGAAGGCGAGCCGGCTCACAATTTAGTGGGCTGGCCGTTTTGCTGCGGTGTGGGCCACATTTGTTTGGTCCAAAACGGGGTAAAGCCCAAGACGGCAGATTATAGTGGCCTCGCCCCCTCTCGCGCATCTATGGTAATGGTGGCAATTTCTACCATACCCACTTAACCCAATAAGTCTTTTAAATCTTTAACCTTAATTAATTTATTTGATTTATTACATTTAAAAATATATTACAAGCAAATAATTAATATTATAATTTGAATTTCTACGTACGTAATATAATTATATATTTTTCTATTTAAATATTTGTATAACTATATATACAATTTGACTTGATTTTCAAACTAATTAATATTCATGTATATTTGTAATTGTATAATTGGTTCGATTTATTTATATATATATATATATATATATTCGTAATTATGTATGTCGCAATGTCCCGGAGGGCCGCCTCCTAAAAAGGGGGGGCAATTCTTCGAGTCGCCTCGACTGAATGTCAATCTTGAAATTAATGAGAATAATGGATTTAAATATTGTCCAATAGAGTTGTCACTAACCTTATTTCATCTTAGGTGAGATTAGAACACCTATTTAATTACTACTACTTAATTAGTCTCTAAACTAGCCTAAGATCAGTGAATAGTCAAGGTCAGCGTGACTAGATAAAGTTTGGGAGTACAGTTATGTGAGAGGAAGATCTTAACACCCTCTACACACCTATCTCATGGTTAGTACCTAATTAACTTAAGATTATCTTTAAAATCAATTGATCCAAACTTTCATTCTTTCATTCTTTATTTAATTACCAATCCTTTGATATTAGATAGTTCTACAAAGGACAGAAACTACCCTCGCCTAAGGATCCCCAAGGGCATGCATGCACAGACATAACACCAAACAATACCCAAGAGAAATTATTCTTATTGAATGTTTTTCCTATTACTTTTTTTTATGTTAATCATTTACCTCACCATAAATTTTGGGAAGTTTTGTATAGGAAAAAATCTTCCCTCACTTTCAAATTCTCAAAGGCGCAAAAACTACATAACTCCTAAGTCCTTATTATGAACATCCATTTGGTTTAATCCAAGAAGCACATAAAGACAAATCATACATATAAGTGAATAGATCAACTAACTTTATGCTCAAATACAAATGCAGATAACTATGTTAAATAGACAATCATAAACACGTGCACTGAAATTAAAGGGTTTAATAGAATCACCTTAAATAGGTTCGAAGTGACACTATTAGACCTTCCGCCCCTCAAGAGGTGATTAAGGCTTACACGACCTCATCTTTTTTAAGTTTTCCTCGTGTGCACACACACGCACACACATACACATGTAGTCAAAACTATTCCTTTTTTTTTTTTTTTTACTTTTCTTAAATATATATTTTTTGAAATAATAACAATAATAATGATAATAATAACATTAATAGAGCTCGTAATGGTAATAGTAATAATAGTAGTGGTAATGATAGTTACGAAACTAATAAAAATAGTAGTAGTAATGGTAGTACTAATACTAATAATTATACTAATAATGATAACAATGAAAATAATGGTAATAATAATAATAGTAATAGTAGTAGTAGTAGTAGTAAGTAGTAGTACTAATAATAATAATAATAATAATAATAATAATGAAAGCAAGCATGCATGCATTATTCACACGCTCGCACACTCATGCATGCATTGTTCACCCACTCATGCATGCACAATTCACACAAACAAGCACACACTCAGGCGCTTATACATGCATGCATGCACTGCCACACACAAGCACACTCATGCCCTCACACACACACACACTCATGCATGCCTTTATGGGAAGGCTGCAAACAAACTATAGCAGAAAGAGGTGGCTAGAATTGGGGAAAAGCAGAGTCCTCGAGTCTTTTTTTAAAATTTTTTAATAACCTGGGGACTCCGACTACCATCGTGCGGAGGTGCCTAATGGAAGTGACTGGAGCTGGGGAAAAGCAAAGTCCTCAGGTCTTTTTTTTTTTTTTTTGATAACTTAGGGACTCCGGCCACCATTGTATCACTTTGGATACTATGGTGCAGCGCCAAACCTAGGGGGTGAAAATCGTCTGCCCATTGACGTACCCCTGATAATTCATCAGGGTAAACTTTCAAGAGGGAATCGAAACCATGACCTTGGGTTCACCGGTCACCAAAGGCACAAGTCGCCCTTACCACTTGACCCAACCCGGTTGGGAAAAAGTCCTCGGGTCTTGGCCTCGACTCTTCTCTTGGTGATGGGTAGCCGATGCAACAAGCAGGTGAGGGCGGAGGACTTTGTTCAGGTAGCTTGACCAAGACAGGGGAGGGTCTTTGGTCAGAAAATTAGGACGCAAAGGAGTGGTCGGAGATGCAAAAAGAGGGAGAGAGAATCAAAGCTTTCTCTATCCTCTTGAATGTTTTTTCCCATCCCCCACACTTGGGGTGGAAGAAGCCCCTTTTATAGGCAAGGAAGAGCTGGTTAATGACCGGGGAGGGGGTCATTAACCAAAAGATAAAGGAAAGGACCCTGGACAAGGACCTGGCCAACAAGCTAGGCCTCGACCAGGGAGATTACACCGGAACGAGAACTTGGGGAGGAGACAGGAGAAAAGGAGGGTGTCAGGGACTTATTCGGGTGGTCTAAGGTGGCAGGGGATGTCAGCAACAAGCTCCCATCGAGAAAAATGGCGGAGTAGGTCAAACGTTAGAATGCCAGCGCACAGGGGGAATACGATGAGAGGAAGAAGACAGGGGGGCCTGGAACAATGTTGTATTCCCCCCCCCCCCCCCCCCCGCGTTTAATTTTTTTAACTGTTCAGTAGTTGCGTACTATAGACCCATTATGGTCTACCCCTTCCCCAAATCTCACATACGCAGGAGCTCTGTGCACCAAACTACCCTTTTTTTAAGAAAAAAAAAGTTGCGTCATTTCGTTGTGGGCATGTTAAGTCACGCGCCAACGAGTAGTACACCACATGCAGGTGTGTAGGTTCACGTGCCAGGCTATTTTCTTTTTCTTTATTCTTTTTTAAAAAAAAAAATTGATTAAATATATTTATTTTTTAAATCTGATTACTTAACTTATTTATTATTTTATTTTATTTTATTGACAAATTTTGAAATTTATTAAATTAATTAAAAAGTGAATGTGGTCCAAAAATGGTCAAAAATGTTTCGAAGTGTCAAAAGTGCTAGAAAATTACAGAAAAATTAGAATTTTACCTTGATTTTTGTGCAAAATCTCGAAATTGTGATTTAACCTTCCTTACCATCTTGTACTACTCCGATCACTAGGTGCATTCAAATTTAAATTTGGCAAAAAAAAAAAAAGTGAGTCGAAAAGTCAGAAATGATAAGGCTTTTGCCTCTATTTTCGTGCAAAAGCTTGAAATTATAATTTGAATCTCCTTACCATATTGGACTACTTTGGATCACCTGGTGCAATCAAATTTGGTAAAAAAAACAATCCCAAAAGTTAGAGATAATAGGGGTTTTGCCTCAATTTGCATGCTCAATGGCAAAATTTCTAAGGACACCACTTCACCATTTTAGACTATTCTGAATCACTTGGTGTAGTTACAATTGGTGGAAAAAGGCCAAAAAGCTTGGAATGTAGTGCCCCAACCCTCTAGGTGGACCCGAAGTGCCAGTCAACATACATCACATACATATCTCTAATACCATACATATACAACTCGCCAAAACAAGGGAAAAATGGGTGTTCCATACTGAACTGCATAAACATACACAACGTAAAACATACATCTTCTAATAAAATTTACCAGAGTTTCTAATTGTTCCCATAAACATCCATACATAACTAAAAACATAATCTGTTATATATACAATCCCAAAAGAGATAGACACTGTATAAAATCTCACTAACTCTGACAATGACTGTCTACTATCTAACTCTACCTAGCAACATGTTGGGCTCAATCCCTCGGAGGACCTAAAACAACATTTGTATGCTAGGGTGAGACACCTCTCAGTAAGACGGATTATATTATTATCAGTGTGTTGGTAGCATGAGATTTCGTGTGTACATATACTGCTAACATTTAAATACATTTAATTGCCATTTTAAAAATTGTACTACTCTATAAATCTAAAAATACATACTGATGGCTCAATATAGCCCTTTCTATAGTAAATACGCCCATATATGCCTATAAGATACAACCTAGTCTGTAGTACTAGAGTCCTCACGCCATCACATACACATGTGACATGCTTCCCCCCATGACAAGTTGTGCGACCCAAAGGCTGGACTTAGCAAATAGCCAACCACGCCATGCATTTAAGGCTCATGCTTGCATGGGCCATGCATGTGAAAAGAGGTCTTGTGAGCTGGCAACCATGCATAAGATGAGCTGGTCTGTAAGAACCCGAGCTGTGATAAGTGGGTTTAAATATTTAAAAAGAGGGACATTTTGGTAAAAGATCAAGCCTAAAAGATCAAGCCTCGTCGACAAAACCAAATCTCGTCGACGAAGTCTTTGTCCTTCTCATCGACGAAATTCAAAGACTCGTCGATGAGGTGAAGCCGAGGAGTTTCGGGAAACCAGGAATATCAGGATTCGTCGATGAATTCCTCATCTCATCGACGAGAAGACTATAGGACCTCGTCAACGAGGGCACCATTTCGTCGACGAGTTCGCCTGGGTCAAAGGGCCTATAAATAGAATATTCTTTACTTCCTCATTAAGAAACTCAAATTCTATCTCTCTCTCTCTCTAGAACTCTCCCTACACTTCCTCTTTCTAGATAAAGTGGGACCGGTAGCTTACAGGCTAGCTTTGCCACCTGTGTTGTCCAGGATCCATGACGTATTCCATGTTGCTATGTTAAGGAAATACGTCCCAGATCCTTCTCATATCATCAGTTATGATGAATTAGAGCTCAATGATTCACTGGTGTATGAGGAGATACCAGTACAGATTTTGGATAGGAAAGTACAGGAGTTACGTAACAAGGAGATTCCTCAGGTAAAAGTTTTGTGGAGGAATCATGCAATTGAAGAAGTTTCTTAGGAATCCGAGGAACAGATGAAGCAGAAGTATCCACACCTATTCCAATGAGTCTAAACGGATAAAATGTTAGCAGTTAGGTAGTATTTCTTTTGCAGGTACCTGTAATGGTTTAATTAGTGTAGCATTTTAGTTTTGGGAGAATTTTTCCTTTATATATATAATCTCCTAGGACTCAGAATGTAACCACGATATTCCTCTGCCATAAGTGAGGGTAAGTAATAAAATAAGTAGACCCTTTTCCTATTAAGGGATGATGAGTTACATAAACAGTAAATTTCGAGGACAAAATTTTATTAGGAGGGGAGAATGTAATGACCCGAAGAATAATGTTATTTAAATAATAAAAATAAAGGGAAATGGAAACCGGAAATAGAAGGAGGCAATCGGCAACGTTGCATTTTGAAAAGGATAATCCCGATGAATTTTTCAACTCCTCGTCGACGAATACAGGGGAGTCGTCGACGAGGGTATAAGAGGAGCTCGTCGACGAGGATGGGATTCATCGATGAGGGTTTAAGTTCATTGATGAACTTTCTATAGGACTCGTCGACGAGGTGACGTGGCTCGTTGACGAATCTCGCAGTATAAATAGGGTTAAACGTGATTTTTCAGTCATTTTCCTGCATAGAATCTCTCTATCTCTCCTCATACGGTTTCTCCTCCTTCTCTCAAAGGTTTTGGGATGGATTTCAACTAGTTCGACGATCTAAAGCCACCACGACACTCTTGGGAAAGTTCTATGCAAATCTTTCAAAGCGGATCGTCGGTGGGGCTGGGTTGAAAATCATCCCAAATCCAGGATAAGGCTTTCTACTTAGTATTTGGACATTTGACAGTTGTAGAAAGCGTAGTACGCGTAGGAATACTAAACTTTAGTTCTGGGGAATGTTGTTTCCAGGGTGTTAAGTAAGGAACCCTGCGGGTGCGAGATAAATTTTCTTAGGGCTTTTTAGGAATCAGGTAAGGGGATAAACTAAACTAGTTCTTTTATGAAAATGTATGTATATTATTATAGCATTTTGTTGGGAGTCACAACCCGGAATATATGGTCTAGAGGGGGGGTGAATAGACTCTTTTCGCGGAATACGTATTTTTCTACAAAATAAAAACTCTTGGCAAGATATAAGAAATTATATCGCAATATAAATATAAATCATGCACAAGATATAAAATAAAGAGTGTGAGGGAGAGAAAGAACAAGACCGGTATTTTTACGTGGTTCGGCACCAAGCCTACGTCCACGTCTTAGCACCAAGCCAAGGATTCCACAATCGACTAAAGATACTCCTTCACCAGCGGAGAAGCCTTACAACTCGAGAAAAAATCCCTACACTTGGGAACAAACCCCTACCGCACTTACCAAGAGCCTTCGCTTCGGTTCACAAAGAACCTTACAACAATAGTTCATAAAGAACCTTACAAGAGATTGGAAATACAATTTAATGCTCCTTAAATGAGTCAATATGAAACATAACCAAATCCTCACTCTATTCTCTCAAGGAATGAATCTTACAAGATAAGTGAGCAAGAGAGGATTGAGCACTTGTGAAGAATAACTAAAACGCAAAGGGCAAAGTGCTTAGGTTTTGGATAAAATGATATTTTTCACAAATATGATCAACAATGCTCAAAACCATATTAATACAAGTCTAAAAGCTTGTATTTATAGCCCAAGAACCTTAGGAGCCGTTAACTAGCCGTTGGGGGAAAGAAAAAATACATTATTTGGCAAACTAGCCGTTTTCTGCCCGTTGGGGAGCTTCTGCTCATAATTCGTCGACGAAATCTGAATTTCGTCGAAAAGGTCCCTGAATCAAAAAAAGTCACCAAAATTAAAGTTGTGGAATTTTGTCTTAGCTTTCCAAGGACACCAAGATCGTCCCATTTGGACTTTTCTAGAAAAAGTTATGCCCAAAATACCGTAAGGTATTCAAGACTCAAGATTGCACTACAATAGTGACGATTGCTTTGTTTTTCCTTGTCAAAAAGCATTTTAATGACTTAAAACATTCTTGGACAAAATTATAAGAAATATATTGAGTCTAATGAAGATTAAAACTTGTCCAAGTGAGTTTCCCCATAAATATAAGATATCTTGTTTTATGAAAACATATTTGAAAACTTGTTTCGATATCTTATATGCTTAGTATGTCCTTTATTGAATATACTTGACTTTCTTTGAACCTTTAGGAAATTAAACTTGTTTTAACACAATCGGGACTAAGTATAAAAATGTTCTTAAAACTAGGATGTTAAAAACTTGTCCCTTTGAAAACATATTTGAGTTTTAGGATTCATTTGACAAACTCTTATTTTAACTTAGAAAGCCATGAAAGGTGAGTTTGTGTTTATGTCTTTAGTGCGATCATGTGTCCTAGTATGCATGTGTTTTGCTCAACTCTTGCTCAGAAATCATGCAAGAAACACACTCACAAGAGTTACAAAACGTACTACCTCACACAACCCTTATTACAAATAATTCTCCAATTAAGCTTCCTTTGGTTGTGCTTGGGTCATTCCGAGTACGTGTCCATTTGATCTTTCCTTCTTAACGTCTACTCAGTCCAATCTTTGCCTTCAATCCAATAATTCATGTACGAGTACCTATAGTAAGCATGATATGCAAAGATAGGAAAACACTAGGAACAACATATAGGTTAATATCATCAAAACACATTAAACAATGATGGTGTAGCCACTAAGGCTAACACATTTGATTTCAGGGAATTAAATATATTTATATATTATTTATATTTGAAAAATACTGCTGAAAATAATGGTATGTTAAATATACGAAAAACTTGTTTTGTGTGGCATGAGCAGAAATTAATATGAAATACTGTTTTCTGGGAATGTGTTAATGGTACATATTTTTATAATGGAAAATCGGCGTACGGGCCGAGATTTTGATATGATTTTCTGGCGTATGGGCCAGGCTATGTGTATGATTTGCCGGCATACGGGCCGAGCTATGGAAATGATTTGCCAGCGTACAAGCTGTGCTATGTGTATGATTTGCCGGCGTACAGGCCGAGCTATAGAAATGATTTGTCAGCGTACGAGTTGTGCTATTTGTATGATTTTCCGGCGTATGGGCCGAGTTATGTGAATGATTTGCTAGTATACGAGCTGTGCTATGGATATGATTTGCCAGTGTAGGGGCCGAGCTATGGTAAAATGTGAAATACCGGTGTATAGGCCGATGATTTTCATGATATACGTATATATGCAAAATGATATGATTGATTTGATAATTAATGATATGAAATATCCATGTATCACAATTTCAGTATATATTATATGATATCAGAACCCGGTTGGCTTAGTATAGGCTAGCACTTGCACAGTACAGTTGCTATGTGTTTATGGTCATCATGATCATGATATTTGTGTTAACGCCGCTGTACGGAGTGGTGTGAGATTGGATGGTCGATGTGGTTTTTAAGAAGTGTGTGGGCGCCCTTAGTGTACGGACCAGGTTTGATAAACCCATCAGACTTATAGACTGTACTTTTGATTTGGCAGTGGTCGGCCAACCATTGTCAGGTCCCGCCTTCGGGGCACACAACCCAGTCATGTGGGAGTAATACATGACAACAGTCAGCTAACCTACTAGAAACATTTTTGTATTATTATTATATGAGATGATATATGTTTATGAAAATGCAGTATGTTTTGCCATGTTTTGATGATATATATGTTTTTCCTAGATTTGACATAACAATTTACTAAATATGTTTTGTATAGTATATGTATAACACGGAATACTCATGTTGCCACACACTAGTATTAGTTTATATCCCTTACTGAGAGGTTTCTCACCCCGAATTTTATAAACATTTCAGGAGCCCCTGGTAGGAGAGCGGGTAAAGCCCCGCTGATCCAGTACAGTTGGTCTGCCTTTCCAAAAGGGTAAGTGTTTTCATAGGGTCGAAAGTATTTTGTGGGATGACCCTAGATATCTTTTGGGTTTTGTATTGTGTACATATATATATATAGTGATTGTAGTAACTCTGGTATTGTGATATATGGTATAATGAGGTGTTTATGATTTACGTTTCCTGCTACATAGGTCTCCGTGAGGCATTTCTGATGTATCCCTGGTACCCACGGGTCCGGGTGGATTATGATTTGCTGATATTTGTGATATTGATTTTATTATATTTTGAAAAAAAAATTGTGGAAATTAAGTAGGTCGTCAACCCCTATATATAGAAATGGTAAAAATTATAACCAATGGGGACATGTAAGGAATTATTAAATTTGTTTTAGAACAGTTTAGTAAAAATAACCTTGTTTAACCGTATTAACTGTGGTAAAAATATAAAACAACCCAAGAGTTTTGGGTGGCTGACCCACAGTTCGGTCGCATGAATAGACTCAATGAAAAAGGCGGAGTTTGGATGCCCGAGTCAAGGTTTGGTTAGCTGAATAGATGTGATTTCCACACTGTCTGCGGTTTGGGTGCCTGGTCAATATTTCGGTTAACCGAACTTATGTGTTCGGTCACCTGAGGCTATTTTGAATGTGAAGTTCGGGCTGCCGAGTTGGTGGTAAAAGTGAAAAACAAGGTTCGGTCGCCTATGGACGATACGTTCAAAATGGTTCAGTCACCCCGAAATCCAAGTCAACAAGTTGACCCGTCAAGGGTTTGGTTACCCGAGGTGTTTTAAACACCTGAGGTTTGTTCGCCCGAGGTGTTTTGAACACCTGGGGTTCGTTTGCCCGAAACTTCATAGTTTTGTCCCATAAGTCCATTTTCTCTTCAACTAATTCCCTTGATATTATAAGTAATTTTGTGGACATTCTTATGTGTATGTGCAAGAACCTAGGGTCTTTTCTAAGGTTTTAGGCATTTAAACTTGGCCTAAAAATCCTGGCGTCAGTCGACCAAATGGTCTTGAGCTTATAAGTTCCTACATGCATGATGCACATCAATTATTACAAACCAATCCTACTTTACTATTACAAACCCAAATTAAACATGATATGAATTACAACACTAAATAAATATTTTGGGTCTTTAGTCTTCAAGTTTTCACATGTTATCAAATGATCTTACTAATATGAGCTTGCACACAAATTTAACAGACATTAAATATCTTGTATTTGTCATTATCAAAAACGAGATAGGACTCAAAAAGTCAACAAAACTTATCATTGTTGGTTTAATTTTCATTTGAGCTCATTTTTAATGTGGATTTAATTTGTTAAAGTATTTAGTTAAGTTTAAGACTTTATTTAAGTTAGTTTACTTTTGCTTAAGACCTTGTTTAATAAATTTAAATTATTATTATTACCAGAACACTAATTAGTTTTATTACAAATATATGTCTTAACTATTAAAATGCAAATTTCTAAAATTCTAAAATATACAAATGTGTTATAAATTGTATTATACTAAATTTTTATTCTACTCTGCTCTTTCTATTCCCGTTCATGCACTTGTTATGCCAAATTTCCGGTACACTCTTCAAAGTAATCTGAAATGTAAAATAATGATTAGGGTGAGATGATTCTCACTAAGTAAATAAGATTATTATTAGCGTGTGACCAAAATGAGCTTTCATAATATTTTCATTTTGAAAAATAATATTTAATACTATAACTTCAAAACTGCTTTAAAAATAAATATAAATTTAAAAATTTCTGTATAAAACTTTTATTATCATCTATAACAGTAAAATTTTATAATCATATACTATAACTATTCAACTGAACTTTTTAATACAATACACAATCATGTATATATATATATATATACACTTTTCCTTATTAAATCATTATCTAGGCACAAAAATGCCCCCGTTTACATAAACATATACTTTTCCTTCAATTCATCAATAGTTTTGTATACGTAATTAAATATGTATATACACGTAATGTAAAAACCACCCCTTAAACCAGTTAATCGTAAGTCATTTTTACTAGGGGTGAGCAAACAATCAGTTCGGCCAAATTCGGGCAATTAACTAAATTAATCAACAATTTTGATTAATATATGTTGTTAATCGTACCGACCGAACTGCTGAACCTTGCCGAACCAAACCCGACCGAATTACCTTTTTGGGTAATTCGGTAAACCAAATTTAATCGAAATTATTTGTAATTAATTGCTAAAAACAATATATAATTATAATTAATTGCTGGAGCATACCACATACCTTGGTGCTTTTGAATAATATAGCCATATCTTGGATGAGTTTCCAAAATATAGACTAAATCATCGTAAAATATAGATTTTAATCCTTTAGCTCTAATAAAAGTTAGCTGGTAAATAAATTCTTCTTCTCGATGAACTTCAGTATTATCTGGATCAAGTGGTTTAGGTGTTAAACCAAATTTGATAACTGCTTCTGTAGGATAGTATCTTAATTCCTTCTTCTGATATTTCTGGTATAGCTCCATAGATACCAATGTAATAGCTAGTTGTCTTCGTAACTGTGACAATTTGGTTCACAACCTTATTAAAAGCTTCAAGTAGCTCTGCAATTTCTTCTTATTTAGGGCCTAGATAGATTGTAGTTATTAATCCAGCTTTGAACGAAGTAGATAACAACTCACCTCATTGTTGCTGAAGTAAATCTCATCCTCTGTCACCAACCAAAAGCATTTCTTGAGACCGAAACACCGGTGGCCGTCCCGATGAACCTGAAATGCCTCGAACCTCTTCCTCCGACAATCCCATTTGATGGTGCATCAAAATTGGATGGTTCCCCAGAAGTCGATCCGGAGTCCCCAGCTGAACTCTTCCCTTTCCTGCAGTGCTCCCCCCCCCCAAAAGATTATCCTCCTCAAACGAACACCGTAATACCATATCACCAACGAAGTTAAAGAGTTGGTCCCGGACCCGTTGGTCACGTGAATCTCGTACTCCATGCCTTGGGAATACTCCAGTCTCCGACTGCCTCATAGCCTCTGCGCCATGAAAACGATGCATAGTGACAGCGCCAGACAAAAACCATAGCCCTCCACTTCACCTTTTTTCCCCCAAGTCGAGCCCTATCTCTTTAACGTATAACAATTTATATTTAAAATTAGTTAATTAATAATTTGGTTAATCGGTTAACCGAATTAATATGTTTTGTTAATGAAACCAAAACCCAATTCACCAAATTTTGGTGAAGCCCAACCGAACCGATCAATTTTGGCTAGTTAAATCAATTAATTCTGTTTTTCCCGAATTATGCTCACCCCTAATATTTACCCCCATGACTAGGTTATGCAGTCCGAATACTGGACTTAACTAGCTGGCCGGCCAAACTAAATCAACATACATCATCATCAAGTGAGATTTTTCCTATTAAACCCTTATCTGACCCAAGTGTGCACTCAGGAGGAATCCACTATCATATAAAATCATTCTGCAAATAGCGTGGGTGCACTTTGATCCGTTTAAACTTTAAGCTACAGTACCGAGTATTCGTAATTTTATGTATCGTCCGTGTCATAAGGGATTTTGAAAACATCTTATTATAAAATTTATAAAATTACAATAATATCATGAAAATCTCATTTGTACTCATATTTTCGTGAAATACGCAACGTAAAAATCAACTCATGTCATTTTTACTCATGTTTTCGTGAAATATGCAACGTAAAAATAAGCTCATGCCACACAATTTTCATGTTAAAAATATTTTCTTGAATAAAAATTAATGCTGTAAAATACCTAAAGGGTTTAGAACATTTATTGACTCAAAAATAAACGCAAGTATATTAAAGATAAAACTGGTATAATTAAACATGCGTAAAAATAAATTTGAAAAAATTTTATGAAAATAACTAGCATAATTAAAATTTACTTACAAATAAATTCAGGTAAAATTTTAAATAAAAATCTAACATAATCGAATTTACTTACCTCTTACTTAATCTTGTGCTATGATCACAACGAATATCTTTAAAAAAATGAGATCGGAAAGAGTGGGCGAGTGAGAATTTTAATTATAACAAAAATTCTCCCTCCACTACTAATTCTTTCACTCACTAATCCTTCTCTTCCTTTGAATTTTTTTTTTGTGAAAAATGAATGTTGAGAACTTCCTATTTATAGGAAAATTTTGGGAAAGAAAATTGAATTTTTAAAAGTGAGAGGAGAGGAGTGAAATTATAATTATTTAAAATTAGGGAATGAGCATGGATGAGTTAGGTATGGGTTAGGTATGGGATGGGGATAGGGATCATGTAGGAGAAATTGGAGTACTTTCCGATATTCCCATTTAATTAATTTACTTAATTAATTAACTTAATTATTTTTTTATTTTTTTAAAAATCATTGTTATTATTTTTAAACTAAGTTTTAGTTGTTTTTTTTTTAAAAAAAAATTAAGTTCGAATTTCAAAAATTTATGTGAGCCCCATATAGTCTTGTAGACACCACACAACTTCGAGACCCAAGTGGGTCTTACGCAACTCTAATAGTTCTCACACGGTTTTATGAGCCTTATACAACTTTGGGACTCATGTGGACCCCACACGTCTTTGGGACTCATGTGAGCCCCACACGGTCTTGTGGGCCAAGATACCTACATTATTATTATTATTATTATTATTATTATTATTTGATCATATATTTCTACAAATTATGTAAGTAAAAATATTATTTTTTGTATTAAATGTACTTATTTACGTGTACAAATAGTGTCTACTCTATTTATCTTATGAAATTTCATTTTAACCATGCCGACCTCCAGGGAGCGATTGAGCCGCAATAATCTCTAAGCACTCGCTAAGATAAGGTCTTTTTTAGGCATCAAACATGCAATTATCCTATAGAAGAACACTTCTGTATTGATATTAACTTAATAACTATTTTTATTATTTTATTATTATTATTATGCTTTAATCGTATATATATTGGGTCCTCACATTGAGTTTATTTTTGTTTAGGACTTTGTTTAGGTGTAGTTTATTTTTGTTTAGGCTCTTGTTTAAGTTCATCTAGTTGTTGAATATTTTCATAAGATTAATACAGTCCTTAGTCTATTATTTGAATGCTTAAAGAGTCGGTCATTTTTATTTTTGTTTAGGACTTTGTTTAGGTGTAGTTTATTTTTGTTTAGGCTCTTGTTTAAGTTCATCTAGTTGTTGAATATTTTCACAAGATTAATACAGTCCTTAGTCTATTATTTGAATGCTTAAAGAGTCGGTCATTTTGCTTATTTAATTTCGTCATTGTTTGTTTGAATAGGTGAATGAGTCATTGACTAGATTACACTAGGTTGGCGTAGTTGGTTGATTTGTTTAATTGCATGACAGTTATTTTCCTATTTAAGCAAGTTATGTTTTTAGTTTAGGTTTCGTCTATTTTAATTTTGTCTTGAACTCTCAAAAACCCCAAGAAATTGAATTTGAATTGTGTTCAGTAAACATTTATTTTTTTATTCTCTTCCTTTTGTTTTACGCAAGTTTGAAAACAATCTGCATTCCCTGAGAAAATGATTTAGCCTTTTGGGCTAATTATTACATGACAAAACTTCTATACTCGTGATAGCCTTTGCGTTGCTTATTTTAGAGTGAGTCCAAAAGGAAAGAAGAAAACTTGATGAAAGTTGGGGTTAGAGGTGTTTGCATAGTTAGATCGATCGTTACAATAAAATGGCGATTTATTGTCGAATCAAACTAAATTTATGACACCGTAACCATGACTTATCTTTCTTTCATCTGGTCAGTTTGATTGTTATTTGGAGGTTATTTGCATTGGCTTTCATGGCTTTGATGACAAACTCTATTTTGGTGAAACATCTCCATTTTTCTTAAAGTTTGATTCTACCTTTTGCTAGTGATGAATCATGTTGATTTGCATGTCAATAATTTCCTATTCTTGAAAAATTTAGTTTATGTATGCCTTTAGTTTTAACTAGAAAATATCTATTGTAACCTATTGGAAGATGGAAGCAGATTTTGATCATGTGATTTTTCTACTCATTTCGAAGGGTTTTTCATGTAAATTCGGTGTCCCCTTTTGTGATTGTGTGCCTGGTTTGTATTTTTTTTTTTGTAACTAATTATTTTAAATTATTGGGTAATCAATTATTTTACTTAGCATTGATTGGACTAGGAGAAGATTTGTCTTAAAATTTTGCGCTTTGACCATCACTTCATATCTCCCCTTCCCCAACAAAGTCAACCTCTAGCAATGCAAAGCTAATCCTCATAAAAGCAAATAACTCAAAAAAATAAAGTGAACTTCTAATAAAATGCTCCAAAAACCTCTATCTATCACAAGATTTTTTATCACTTATTAATAAAACTTGTGACGATTTTCTTACGGTGAATTACAAAAATAAGGCTTTTAGTGCATGCTTATATTAAAAATAATATAATACACCGCTAATGCATCGGTTCGATACAAGACCCAAAATTAAAATAAAACACACCTTCATATCTGTATAAAAAATTAAAGTAAATGAAGAAAACTTAGGATAACAAATAAATGAATAACGTCGTAGTAGTTTCACTAATCAATTAATCCCACGGACTCAATGAACACTCGTCGGGTAGGACGGGGTATCGGTCGGTGTCCTTACAATAATCATAAATAACGAGGTTCCTTTCGACCCATGCAAAGTCTAACTTTTGGGAATTAGAGAGGTGCCAGGCATCATACTGATCCCACCAATTGGTGGTGGTGGAGGATACGCAGGCAGGGTAGGGGTCTTCCCATTGGCAGGCCTCCACATTGAAGTCCTTGTAGGAGGAAACGAAGGGGGCTTTCTTCCAGTCTGTTTTCTCAAGGCCGCCTCGGGTAGCCCAGTCGTCGGCGTTCCATATGCTGGAGAACAAGTACATAGGCTTCTCATTTGGGAAGAAGGCATTTGCTTTCCCATTGTTCTTGAAAACTCGCACTGGAACTCTATCCACGAAGAACCTATATGAAGTTTCAATTGGAAGGCACTAATCCATCATCTCCAAGGCGAAAAATTCATACCTCCAACATTATCTTAAAATATTATCAATCTCTATGTTTAAAATATTAAAACTGAATTTGTTTAATATGAAGTTCAATGTTTGAAGTAAAACGAACCAAAATAATTACAACCTACGATCACGAGTGCACATCATTTTTTAAACGTGAATTTTAACATTCGATAAAATATGAGATGATTAACAAGTTGAAATCGCACAGCATATTAGTGACAGACAGGCCGGCATTATTGACTGTCTACTAAAGGTTACATTTAAGATGTCAAGATGCAGGAGAAGTAAGTTAATATGCAGAGGTGGTTGCCACCACACGCTCAATTATTGCAGGGCAGATAAGGTCATGTGCCCTACAATTGGAGGGCAGCCCTTCACTTCCCAATCACAACTCCACAATTGCAACCTAACTCAGAGTCCCAAACCAGTAGAGAGAGAGAGAGAGAGAGAGAGAGAGAGAGAGATACTTACACAATCTGGTGGTTGTTCCAGAGAATGGAATAGATGTGGAACTCTTCCGTTGGGTCGAACCAGAGCATGTGCCTCATCTCTCTCCCCCCTGTACCGTTCTTGTAAATATTCGTCTGAATCAGGTATGGCTGCCCTGTTCTGTTACCCAAAAACTCAATGTCTACCTCATCTCTCTCCGGCCCTGCCCCATTTTCCGAGCACATCTGCGAGCAAATTCAGATGATTTTCTTTGCAAATGATCAAAAGCACAAATGGGTATTTGATATTTCCTTAAATCTCAAATGGGTATTTGATACTTCATAGAAAACGCAAATGGGTATTTGATTATTCAAAAAAACACAAATGGGTTTCCGATAATTCCTAAAAACAAAAATGAGTTTTTGATCATTCATAAAAACACAAATGGGTTTTTCACATTTCATGAGAACAGATCTTTAAGAGTTGTTATGCTTCAGAATTCATGAAGCATGAATTGCCGAGTGATATGGTATTTAATTTCATATGTGAACTCACATAATAAGCAGTCACAACACCGGCGGAGTCTCCTCCGACCAGCTTCAGCTTCATGCTAAACCACCCAAATCTGTATCTCTGCTTTGTTTGAAACCCACAGCCTATTCAATAAAGAGAAAACTCTGGTTACAAGCACGAAAAGATCTTCAAACCAACCCATTTGAAAAAAGAAAAATAAAACACAGTAAGAATACATATTGGGTCGAATGAGCTTAATTTCAATCTGTTTCTCTTTTGCTTGTGCGAACCTGTTTCTTTGTCGAGGGAGAGATACCAGATCTGCCCGTCTTCTGAGGTTTTAAAATGGTTCTCGGACCACATAATGCTGAAATTATCTTCGAAAGATGCTTTTGACTGGGCTGCCTCGGATGGAGAAGTAGAAGTAACCATTAATACTGCAATGCAGAGAAGAACAGCCACCGAAGAGACCCTTCCTTCCATTTCAGTGAGATGGGGGAAGAGGCCTCTCTGCTGGATCTCTGCCCTAGCGAGGAAGACGAGCCAGTTTAAAACATGCTCTGTTTTTTATAATAAAAACGAGGGGTGTGCTCTGTTTTAATGAAGGGTAGAAACAGAGCACGTGTGTTCTGGCAGTCTAGCTCGAAAATTAGTGCTTCTTTTTGGGCTAAAAGTAATTTTGAATGGAAGGGCAGTTTGGAAATCGAATAAAAATAAATTAAATTAAATAATAATGCATGATGAAATTAAAATAATATAAATATATACACAATATGGTGTTGAGTCTGGACCTGGTGATTTTAACAAAAGGGAAGAACAGAGGATTCCAGGCTGCCCTGAAATTGGTTTTAGCAAAGCAAATATAGAATATGGGGTCCATTGTTGCATCTTAGAACGTGAGAGGCTTTGATTGGTCATTTAATAATCAGAAACTTCTTAGATTTGACAACTGGAATTGGAGGGGCCAAAATTGACTGCCGGGTGTTGGGTTGCCCAAAAGAAAAAGCTAGCCTCAAAATTATCAAGCACTTTTGTTTTGTTTTTATTTTTTAAGAAAAAAGAGTGCAATTTTGGTAAAAAAATTAAATTATTTACTATGTTATCACTAGCATTGCAATATGGGGAAGGAAACATACCAAAGGTCTATTTTATAAAGACTTGTCTCCATCACTTCACCCGCAAAGGAGGGAAAACCCTTCTCCCCCACTACCTCCCCCCATTGGCCAGTCAAGAAATATATAATAAGACAAATTGTTGATGAACAATTGAATAGCCTAAGTTATGGGTTGGAGTTGAACTTAATTTGTCATATATTAATGAGCTGAGCTCATATAATCAAATGTTACTTGTTTCCAGAATCATATAATATGACATTTGAAAGTATAAAACCTATATATCATCTTCTTTGTAAAGGTTCTTTGTGAACCAATTTGGTGAAAATTCTTTGTGAACCGAACTTGTAAGGCATCTTGATGATCCTTGTGGCTCTTGGTGAGTATGATAGGAATTTGTTCCTAAATTGTAAGACTTCTCTATCGGTGAAGGAGATCACAGTAGATTATGGAATCTTTAACTTGGTGTTAAAGCATGAACGTAGGTTTGGTGCCGAATCATGTAAAAATATTGGTGTTGTTCCTTCTCTCTCTTACACTTTTTACTTTATATCTTGTGCATGATTTATATTTATACTGTGATATAATTTCATGTATCTTACCAAGAGATTTTATTTTCTAGAGAAATTTGATATACGTGAAAAGAGTCCATTCACCCCCCCTTTAGACTTTAGTATATATCCGCTATGGGGCACAACGTCTGTAAGAACCCGAATCGTGATAAGTGGGTTTAAATATTTAAAGAGAGGGACAGTTTGGTAAAAGAGCAGGCCTCGTCGACGAAGCCAAATTTCGTCGACAAAGTTTATTTCGTCGATGGAATCTTTGTCCTTTTCATCGACAAAATTCAAAGACTCTTCGACGAGGGGACGCTAAGGAGTTTCAGGCAACTGGGAATATCAAAATTTGTCGATGAATTCCTCGCCTCGTCGACGAGAAGACAATAGGGCCTCGTCGACGAGGGCACCATTTCATCGACGAGTTTGCCCAAGTCAAAGGTGTTATAAATAGAAATTTTCTTTACTCCCTCACTAAGAAAACTTCAAATCTCTCTCTCTCTCTCTCTCTCTCTCTCTCTCTCTCTCTCTCTCTCTCTCTCTCTCTCTCTCTCTCTCTCTCTCTCTCTAGAACTCTCCCTACTCTCTATTTCTCTAGATTTCTTCATCGATCGTTGCTGGAATCGGGAATCTGAAGTTACCACGAGGATTGTGGAAGGATTCTCTACAAGTTCTATGGATCAGAATCCCGTTTTAGAGATTTTTGGGTTTTGGCGAAAAATCGAGGTAAGGCTCGGTTTTCAATTCTGATCCGGAAGTTTTGTAGGAAATAGTCTTGTAAGTATATTCTGTACTGTGATTTGTTAGTTTTGGAATTCGATTCGCTGTTTGGGGGCCTTAGAGTTTTGAGATTTGCTATTCAGGAAAAGGTTAAGGGAACTGTGTTTATATTGGTTATTTTTGAAATCAGACTCGGTGTAACTGTGGTTCACAATCCTATGTGTGTTTTGGCTACTCATTTGGAGAATCTGACGGGGAAAACTATGGGTTTTTCATTATTACAGTTTTGGGAAAAAGGGTGCGGCGGGCTATATCCCTGATTTTGTTGAAAACCTAGTATATGAGTGATTTATATTGTGTTATTGGGATGGTCGTGCCTTGACTTGTTTAAACTGTATTTATTTGAAAAATCATGATTTAAATTACCAAATGGGTGTGATTTGTTTGGTTATATGAGCATGCATGTGTGTGTGACTGTTGAAATGCTAGTAGGAACGGGGTTCCGAATTGTTTCAGGTACTGAGAGTGTCCGGCTCTATATCCGAGGGCGCGAGCCTATACCGACAGATCAGGCCGAAGGGTGTGGATCCACCAGTTAGCGCCGGTACGATGCCATAGGAGTCGGGGACTAGCCATGTGCCGATGGCGCCGTGCTTCGCGGGTTGGCTAAAGGCCAACGCTAGATTGCCGCGGACTGGCTTCGGGTCGAAGGGTGTGACGACACCAAGATTGCTAATCATGTATATTTGTGCGTGTATGCACTATGTGAACTAGTACTGTACTACATTTAACTGCGTGTATGTTGCATTATGATAACACTCAAATGCCACACACCGATATAACCTGTGTTCTTCCTTACTGAGAGGTGTCTCACCCCTGCTGTACGTACATTTTTACAGGTCTTTCGAGTAACCGAAACTAGCGTCTTGGTGTAGGGAGCGTAGTGGCCGGTGTACTGCGGTTAGCACTTGGGTAAGTGCTAGGACTGTATTTTTGGTGGATTGCCATTTTTAAATGTGTTTGGGCACCCGTTTGTACATTTTTGATAAAGTCTGTTTCTGCTCATGTATAGACTCTGGTATGGTACTACATATGTATATATAGAATGACATTTTTTCGTTGCGTATATGATTGTGTTTGGATGTGTTTAGGGTGCCTGAGAACCCCACGGGATCGGACCCTTATCCTTTGTGCTGTATCTGTGAGTGATTTGCATGATACAGGGACAGGTTAGGTTACATTTTCACCCCTGGGTCCCATTTCAGGGTTTGGGGCATGACAGCTTGATACCAGAGCTAACCAGGTTACTAGATCTTGTAGACTTGGTTAGGCTTAGTTATGAGTACATACTAGAGTATAGGATGTGGATATGGGTAGAGTTGGTTGAGAGTTATTCGGTTGCTAGACCAGGAATTGTCGATGGTATTTCAAGTTTTTCTTGGGATGACAATTCCAGTAAAAGCAGGGTTGATCATTGATGACTTTCGTATCGGTATGATAGGACAGACCTAGACCTGGCAGGGAGTATTTAACACGATTAGTGTAGATCATGGTGTTAACTGTATGTGTCATAGGGATATTGATAGATTCTTATTGTGCTGCAGAATGGAGCCTAAGGAGAATGACCTGTGAAGTGGCTCCGAGGAGACTGCGAGTGATGAGTCTCCTTCTGTGCCTCAAGGTTTGACGAGGCAAGTATTACGGGAGATCGAACGGAGTGTGAGGAGACGTGAGCGTTCTCCTACTACTGTAGGGTGCACCATTGAGAGGTTCACATGCATGCATCCTCCAATGTTCTCTGGAGGACCTAACCCAACGACAGTGGAGGACTGGGTGGAGAAGACAAAAAGGATCTTGGAGGTCCTGCACTGCATAGATAGGCGGCAAGTCCTCTATGCTACTTTCCAGATGTTTGGGGAGGCAGGGCGATGGTGGACTGTGGTGAGTTTGCTGGAGAAGCAGAGAGTCGGTTCAGTGGAGATGACGTGGAGCTGTTTCAAGGAAGTGTTCTTCGATAGATACTTTTCGGCTTCAGTACGTGATGCGAAGGCATATGAGTTTTCTACTCTAACTCAGGGGAGTATGACGATGCAGGGGTATGCGGCTCGGTACATAGAGTTGTCCCGCTTTACACCATGTTTGATCTCGAGCGAGTATGAGAAGACTTGGAGGTTCGACAAGAGTTTAAGGAAGGATATTCGTAGATTGGTGGGTATACTTCAGATCCATGAGTTCTTGGTGTTGGTGGATAAAGTCACGATGATTTGAGACTGGTATCCAAGAGGACGAGGTGGATCAGGACTCAAGGAAGAGGACATTACCTTATGGTTCTCAGACAAGATCTTGTCAGGGATCGTGGAAGAAGAGGAACAAGGGTTCGAGATACCGCTAGAATACCGAGCACTAGGATTCTCATGGGAGCCAGACTAGTGGTTGTTGTACCAGGTGCCTCAGACGGCACGAGGGTGAGTGTCAGTCTTTTGAAGGTAACTGCTATAACTGTGGTCAACTTGGTCACATGGCTCATGATTGTCGT
This sequence comes from Malania oleifera, assembly GCF_029873635.1. Classification (NCBI taxonomy): domain Eukaryota; kingdom Viridiplantae; phylum Streptophyta; class Magnoliopsida; order Santalales; family Ximeniaceae; genus Malania; species Malania oleifera. The sequence continues at coordinate 9,953,882 of NC_080420.1, read as the reverse complement.
GCACCGAAGCGAGATGTGTCTGCACTCAGTGGGAACCAAGGGAGCAACCAGATACCTCAGGGAACCGTTCAGATGAATACAACTCCAGCCAGAGTATATTCTCTTACTCCAGTGGACGCTGAGCAGGCAGGGAAACGTGGTGATAGGTACCTTATTATTTACTTTCAAATAAAGCTTCTGTTTTGTTGATTCGAATGCAACCCATTCCTTGTATTTATGAATTTTGTGGGACGGTGTGGGGTTGAGAACCCGAGACATGAATGAGGTATTATCTGTTACTACCGCCATCTAGGAGTGTATCTTTCTATAGGAAGATGGTGGTAGACTGCCTAGTGAAAATTCAGGGAAAGCCTGCTACTGGTAATTTTGTTGATATATGACATGTCGGGGTTCGATGTCATTCTGGGGATGGATTGGTTGTCTCCTCAGTTATGCTGTGATTGACTGTCGTACGGAAGGTGGTAGTTTTTAGACCTCTTGGGAAGCAGGAGTACGAATTCGTGGCATCGTGTGTGTATTCAGCGCCACAGATTCTGTTGGCACTACAGGCAAAGAGGCTACTTTTGACAGATGTCAGGGGTACATAGTATGTATTAAGGAACCGTCTCGGGATGAGTTGAGGCTCGAAGATATTCGGGTAGTCAGCGAGATTTCTGGATGTTTTTCCAAGTGATTTACCTGGTTACCTCCGGATCGTGAGGTGGAGTTTGCGATAAAGTTGCTTGCCTAGTAAGGCAACGATCTCTAAAACTCCGTACTGGATGGCTCCAACAGAACTTCGAGAGTTGAAGGAGCAGTTGCAGAAATTACTGGATAGGGGTTGCATTTGACCTAGTGTTTCGCCCTGGTGAGCGTCCAGTATTGTTCGTAAAGAGAGAACGGGTTAATATGTGATGTGCATTGGTTTGACGTGAGATAACAAGGTGACTATGACGAACGATATCATTTACCTCGTCGATGATCTCTTTGACTAGTTGCGGGATTCAGGTCTTTTGAAGATTGACTTGTGGTCATAATAAGCATCAGTGAAGGTTTAGAGCGAAGGATGTAGCGAAGACTGCTTTCCCGACAACGGACACTATGGACCAGTTATAACGAATTCGTGGGAATGCACTTTAGGTGAACGATATGATCCGAAGGAGTTCATATGTTTCTCCAGAAATAGGAGGTTTCCGAAATACCTGGACTACGGATTCGTAGCGTGGAGTTTCAAATTGAGAGACATTATGGTTTACATCAGAAGAGTAAGCGGAGGCGGAGAAGTGGAAAATCCTTGAGGCAAGTAAGTGTTAAAGATCTATCTGGAAAAAGGGAAGTTGTATGATAAACGGAAAAATTGAATTCTGGTGTGGTAGAGATTCTGTAGTTAGTATCTTCCTCAAGAGCCTTGAGGTGCTGGCTGGTGATGGTATTCATTCATCCTAGTTAAGATTGATGCTGTTGGGTTGAACGTGGTGGATTAAAGCCGAAATGATGAAGGAGTTAAGGACCATTAGTTAATTTGGATTGGGGGGGTGTAATATAGGCGGGTCGTAGAGGGTTTACTATAAAATGGCTTTGACCAGCTGAACACGATTGACTGAAGGGAGTGCAGTTTCTGAGTTAACCAGGATTGCAGCAGTGTTTTCAAGAGTTGAAGCACCGACTGGTTAATGCTATAGTTGTGACAATCCTTCAGGATGTGGGTTTGTGATTTATACGACGCGTCCTCTGAAGTCGAGATGTGTGCTGATGTAGCAAGATAAGGTATGGTCCAATATGCTTCTTGGTGTAATATGCAAAGAGTACAGAGAAAATTACCCTACGCATGAGTCTGGATTGGGCCTACTGTGTATAGCACTTGAAGATCGGGCGCTACATTATCTGTACGTGGTACAGTGTGATTGTATGTCACGCCCATAATTAGTTTCAATAACAGTTATTTCTTTTCACACAGAAGGATTGAATACGTTAAGGCGTGGTTAGGGGTGGGAAGTAGTGTAAACGGGACGATCAGTTACATCACCGGGCAGCTAATGGTGGCACGCATATGTATAATCCAGTGTTAGAGCCTAAAGTTTTCATAGCTTGTAGTTGTTATGCATCCCATCCATTTGTTAGTTTTTTCCTTATCCCTTCCTTTTCATTTGCTCTGTTTTTTTCTGGGACAAGGAAGAGCGGGTGGCGGGGGTGGGGGGCACCGAAAATCAAAGAGTGAGATTGGAGGACCAGGTGGTGGCGGGGCGGCAACTGAACAAAACAGGGCGTGGCTGCCGGTCAACAAAAAAGCGGTGGCCTGGGGCCGGCGATCGGTCTGGCTGTCCGGCGCGGTGGCCGGGGGGGCGAGCGTGAAAGAGGAGAAGTCTATCCCCCTCAATTAAAGGCCAACAATGGGGCCCTCTACAATTCGGAGGCCAATCACTTTGGGCTAATGGATACTGACCCTCATGGTAATTTTAATGTTTTTTACGAAACGTCTGGAACATCAAATGATTGAACGAAAAACCGACTAGAATCTGCACATTCCAGAAACTTGTTTTAGTTTCTTAAACTTACTCCCAGTTTGTTGAGCTTAGTGTATTTGGAGTTGTTACATCATGCTCCATAAATACATTAAAAATTTTTAATTTATGACTTGACTTTGTAGCCGAATCTCATATTCCACATTCGATTATGCAACCCCACATTATAATCATGTGTAGGATCCCAATTTTCTCAACAATCTTTTTGGTGACTACTGAAAGCATAGTGTTTTAGTTTACTAGGGTTCTTGAAGAACCAATGAAATAGAGTCTAATGTGCTTTTAAGGGTGATGGTTTTTATGATCAATATCTAAGATATAACAAAACTACAAACGTATGCAGACTACAAACCAAAGATGTCTCTTACCGAAATTTTTCTAAAATCATGAGTGATTCTATAAATTGAAGCAAATAATTAAGAGAGGGATGAGGAACAAATTTTTGATCTCCATGTGTTGAGACATATGTATAGCTTATACAAAAGAAATTTCATTATATAATTTGCACATTCCACTGTCCTTATTTTAAAGTGTCTATTACTTATAATTTTCACAATCTAGTTTATTGTTTGTAATTATTGGTTTCGCATTGTTATATATTTATTTATTAACATCAATATTACTCGAAATTAATAATTCAATGCAAGATTTCATTTTAAAGGCCAAAGTACATTAAGAATATCTATTGTAATTCCTATCTTTTTAATTACGTACTTATAGGAGTTATGATTTATTGAGAGTCCTGTCAAATTGGTATTTTTTTTATGTTGACTGTATTTAAAGTTTCAAAAACTTCGGTATGTGAGTTTGTTCGCCCTCCCCACCCGAGTTTCCTTCTCACGTGCTCCTTTACATTACTGTCCCTCAGCCCCTGTCGTCTCCCCCCCTCTTTCCCTCTGTGTTCCCTCGGAGTCCTACTCCCGACGAACCTCTGTCGAACTGGCTTGCCAATGAAATAATAAAACGTATAGGCATGAGTACAGAGGTGGTTGAGTCGTGAGGCAGACTATAAAGAGTGATGTTGTCTTGAAATTTGAATAAAAAAAAATGTTTGACTCAAAGCTGGATTTGTTTATGAAGCAGTGGTGGTTGGGAATATAAACAGAAAGACGCTTTTCAAGCAGGAAAAAAAATTGCAATGCTAAATTAACGAAATTACAAAATGCAAATCGCTTACTCGCATTAAGTGATGGCTATTGATGGAATTTCGTGCAGAGTGGTAAATTGAATAAGTGTGGTAACAACCGGAAAAGGTTTAGTGGAATTCCATTTGTCGGCGCAGGTGCGGGTTAATTTTTTCATTAGCGCTGACATAGTTTGGAAAAAGAAATTGGAGGTTCAATCTCACATACTGGGCCTTATGACAGCTCACACAGTCCACACTGGTCCCTCCGCTGTTTCATCATTTACAGATTTGTTTTTTTTTTAAAAAAGAAAATTGCTTGCGTGTTGGATACTCTAGGAAAAAAAAAACAACAAATAAGCTATTAAATCTTCTTTGTGGCGGGGAGAACCCCATCAACGATATTGGGTTTATCAACTATAATAAGTTCATTCTACGTGTGTTCAATTTGACCGGTTCGGTCAATTATCTGGGTCATACTTAACCAATTAATTGAAAAAATTAATACTATCTCATGATAAGCCGCCCCTACCCTTCTTACCCGAACTTCATTCCAATCGATCCAAATTTTCGGTTAAATCGGTTAACTGAAATGATATTTCTCCATAAACCGAACTGAAAATCGAATAACTATTCCCTAATTAAAAATATAAAAATCGCATCGACCGACCAAATTGGTCGATTATTTCATTTTCCACAAAATAATTGCTTAACCACTATATTTACTTCCAGATTAAATAATGGTTTACCATTCACAGTACAAATTCACTGTTTGAAGTGTTTTATTTGAGGGAAGATCATCAAGTTTTTCTTTGGTCGTTTTTCTTTTGTGTTTGCGTGGGTACTTTGGTCGATGTCCAATAATGGCTCTTACAGACGATAAAATTCTGACAAATAGGTGCGTGTGTCAACTCCACGTGATGAGTTTGTTGTGCCATATTTCGATCAAAAGATTTCCTAACGACCAACGTCAGTAACTATCAGGGCTTGGTGGGTATAAGAAAAAAATCAATGTCGGAATGTTGACATCTCACAACCTATTCATGCAAAGAAGAGAAAAAGGCATATAAAACTGTAATTCTTGTTCGATATTGATTAAAATGAAGTGCAGACCTTAACCAAATTCGACAGGAGGTTTTTAATATGAAATTTGTGTAGTCAGAGTGGATGTTATCAATTTTACGCATTTTTACTGTGATTCCCAAGAGAGGGGGTGAAATGGGGGGTGTTTAAAATTAAATCACCTAGGACAACTGAATTTAACAGTAGCCTATTACAAAAATCTGGGGTTAGTTCTACTCGCGGATGATTTGTTAAAATCTAATAACCATATCGAATTGTGCAATGATAAGCCTTAAAGTGCCGAAAAATAACAGTACACGCAATATGTTATCGAGGTTCGGCCAATGGGCCTACTCCTTGCTGCTAACAAGTACTAAGGATTACACTGTATACCTCACGTAATCGGGTGAAGCGATCACCTAAACTTTCAGTGCGTCAATTTATAAACGCACCGACTGACCTCACCTTTTACTAACAATCCCTTACCCGACTTTGGATTACCGCTGCCCTCAAGCCACGCCTGGAAATGCATTCATATAGTATTTTTTGCTCAAATCCTGATACTACATTGAGGTAATGCGGTCATGAAAACAGATTGTACCAACTACAGCACAAACATATACACTCACAGATCGATATAGATTTAATGTTCGGCAAGACCAATAATGTAATCTCTCAAGATTGTGTCGAGTGTATGTATCGTGAAGTTCACCCCTTGATCTACAAGATAAGATATTCCCAACACACACATGAGCAAGAGTGTAACACAATCCAAATCAAATATCTCATGGGTATTTTTACAAAATTGAGAGTACATAGTATTTGGGATTAAAACTATAAAAAACAATATCAATGAATATATGCGAGCTTGTTCTAAAGAATATTTTTGCAAGCAAAATCCACCCTTGATAGTCTTGCATCATGTGCAAATACTCACTGCTATAGGGTCTTAGAACGTGAGAGGGTTTGATTGTCAGTTAAATAAGCAACTTGCTGAGATTTGACACACGAAAATTGGCGGGGCCAAATTGACTGCCTGTGTGGTTGCCCAAAAGAAAGCTAAGCCTCAGTAGCAGCACTTTTGTTTTGTTTTTATTTTTTAAGAAAAAAGTGCAAATTTGGTAAAAAAATGAAGTATTTACTATGTTATCACTAAGCATTGCACTATGGGGAAGGAAACATACCAAAGGTCTATTTTATAAACACCGTTTCTCCATCACTTCAACCCGCAAAGGAGGGAAAAACCTTCTTCCCCCACTACCTCCCCGCCATTGGCCAGTCAAAAATATATAATAAGACAAATGGTGTGAACAATTGAATTGCGAGTTATGGGTTGGAGTTGACTTAATTTGGTCATATATGAATGACGAGCTCATATAATCAAATGTTACTTGTTTCCAGAATCAAGAATATATGACATTGTGAAGTAGAAAACCTATATATCATCTTCTTTGTAAAGTTTCTTTGTGACCATTGGTGAAAATTCTTTTGATAACCCGAACTTGTAAGGCATCTTGATGATCTTGTGCTCTTGGTGAGTATGATAGGAATTTAGTTCTAAATGTGTAGACTTCCTCTAATCGTTGGAAGCGATCACAGTAGATTAGGAATCTTTAAAAACTTGGGTTAAGCATGAACGTAGGTTTGGTTCCGAATCACTGTAAAAATATTGGTGTTTTTTCCTTAGCTCTCTTACACTTTTTTACTTTATTCTTTGCATGAGTTATATTTATACTGTGATATAATTTCATGTATCTTACCAAGAGATTTATTTTCCTAGAGCAATTTATATACGTGAAAAGAGTCCATTTCACCCCAAGCCCTTTAGACCTTTAGTATATATCCGCTATGGGGCACAATTCTGTACGAACCCGAATCGTGATAATTGGGATTAAATATTTAAAGAGGAGGGACAAGTTTGGTAAACAGAGCAGGACCTCGGTCGACGAAGCCAAATTTCGTCGACAAAGTTATTTCGTCGATGGAAGCTCTTTGTCCTTTTTCATCGCAAAATCAAAGACTCTTCGACGAGGGGAACGCCTAAGGAGTTTCAGCAACGGGACTATCAAATTTGTCCGATGAATTTTTTCCCCCCTCGCCTCGTCGACGAGAAGACAATAGGGCCTCGTCGACGAGGGGCACCATTTCATCGACGAGTTTGCCCAAGTCAAAGGTGTTATAAATAGAAATTTTCTTTACTCCCTCACTAAGAAAACTTCAAATCCTCTCTCTCTCTCTCTCTCTCTCTCTCTCTCTCTCCTCTCTCTCTCTCCTCCCTCTCTCTCTCTCTCTCTCTCTAGAACTCTCCCTACTCTCTATTTCTCTAGATTTCTTCATCGATCGTTGCTGGAATCGGGAATCTGAAGTTACCACGAGGATTGTGGAAGGATTCTCTACAAGTTCTATGGATCAGAATCCCGTTTTAGAGATTTTTGGGTTTTGGCGAAAAATCGAGGTAAGGCTCGGTTTTCAATTCTGATCCGGAAGTTTTGTAGGAAATAGTCTTGTAAGTATATTCTGTACTGTGATTTGTAAGTTTTGGAATTCGATTCGCTGTTTGGGGGCCTTAGAGTTTGAGATTTGCTATTCAGGGAAAAGGTTAAGGGAACTGTGTTTATATTGGTTATTTTTGAAATCAGACTCGGTGTAACTGTGGTTCACAATCCTATGTGTGTTTTGGCTACTCATTTGGAGAATCTGACGGGGAAAACTATGGGTTTTTCATTATTACAGTTTTGGGAAAAAGGGTGCGGCGGGCTATATCCCTGATTTTGTTGAAAACCTAGCGTATATGGTGATTTATATTGTGTTATTGGGATGGTCGTGCCTTGACTTGTTTAAACTGTATTTATTTGAAAAATCATGATTTAAATTACCAAATGGGTGTGATTTGTTTGGTTATATGAGCATGCATGTGTGTGTGACTGTTGAAATGCTAGTAGGAACGGGGTTCCGAATTGTTTCAGGTACTGAGAGTGTCCGGCTCTATATCCGAGGGCGCGAGCCTATACCGACAGATCAGGCCGAAGGGTGTGGATCCACCAGTTAGCGCCGGTACGATGCCATAGGAGTCGGGGACTAGCCATGTGCCGATGGCGCCGTGCTTCGCGGGTTGGCTAAAGGCCAACGCTAGATTGCCGCGGACTGGCTTCGGGTCGAAGGGTGTGACGACACCAAGATTGCTAATCATGTATATTTGTGCGTGTATGCACTATGTGAACTAGTACTGTACTACATTTAACTGCGTGTATGTTGCATTATGATAACACTCAAATGCCACACACCGATATAACCTGTGTTCTTCCTTACTGAGAGGTGTCTCACCCCTGCTGTACGTACATTTTTACAGGTCTTTCGAGTAACCGAAACTAGCGTCTTGGTGTAGGGAGCGTAGTGGCCGGTGTACTGCGGTTAGCACTTGGGTAAGTGCTAGGACTGTATTTTTGGTGGATTGCCATTTTTAAATGTGTTTGGGCACCCGTTTGTACATTTTTGATAAAGTCTGTTTCTGCTCATGTATAGACTCTGGTATGGTACTACATATGTATATATAGAATGACATTTTTTCGTTGCGTATATGATTGTGTTTGGATGTGTTTAGGGTGCCTGAGAACCCCACGGGATCGGACCCTTATCCTTTGTGCTGTATCTGTGAGTGATTTGCATGATACAGGGACAGGTTAGGTTACATTTTCACCCCTGGGTCCCATTTCAGGGTTTGGGGCATGACAGCTTGATACCAGAGCTAACCAGGTTACTAGATCTTGTAGACTTGGTTAGGCTTAGTTATGAGTACATACTAGAGTATAGGATGTGGATATGGGTAGAGTTGGTTGAGAGTTATTCGGTTGCTAGACCAGGAATTGTCGATGGTATTTCAAGTTTTTCTTGGGATGACAATTCCAGTAAAAGCAGGGTTGATCATTGATGACTTTCGTATCGGTATGATAGGACAGACCTAGACCTGGCAGGGAGTATTTAACACGATTAGTGTAGATCATGGTGTTAACTGTATGTGTCATAGGGATATTGATAGATTCTTATTGTGCTGCAGAATGGAGCCTAAGGAGAATGACCTGTGAAGTGGCTCCGAGGAGACTGCGAGTGATGAGTCTCCTTCTGTGCCTCAAGGTTTGACGAGGCAAGTATTACGGGAGATCGAACGGAGTGTGAGGAGACGTGAGCGTTCTCCTACTACTGTAGGGTGCACCATTGAGAGGTTCACATGCATGCATCCTCCAATGTTCTCTGGAGGACCTAACCCAACGACAGTGGAGGACTGGGTGGAGAAGACAAAAAGGATCTTGGAGGTCCTGCACTGCATAGATAGGCGGCAAGTCCTCTATGCTACTTTCCAGATGTTTGGGGAGGCAGGGCGATGGTGGACTGTGGTGAGTTTGCTGGAGAAGCAGAGAGTCGGTTCAGTGGAGATGACGTGGAGCTGTTTCAAGGAAGTGTTCTTCGATAGATACTTTTCGGCTTCAGTACGTGATGCGAAGGCATATGAGTTTTCTACTCTAACTCAGGGGAGTATGACGATGCAGGGGTATGCGGCTCGGTACATAGAGTTGTCCCGCTTTACACCATGTTTGATCTCGAGCGAGTATGAGAAGACTTGGAGGTTCGACAAGAGTTTAAGGAAGGATATTCGTAGATTGGTGGGTATACTTCAGATCCATGAGTTCTTGGTGTTGGTGGATAAAGTCACGATGATTGAGACTGGTATCCAAGAGGACGAGGTGGATCAGGACTCAAGGAAGAGGACATTACCTTATGGTTCTCAGACAAGATCTTGTCAGGGATCGTGGAAGAAGAGGAACAAGGGTTCGAGATACCGCTAGAATACCGAGCACTAGGATTCTCATGGGAGCCAGACTAGTGGTTGTTGTACCAGGTGCCTCAGACGGCACGAGGGTGAGTGTCAGTCTTTTGAAGGTAACTGCTATAACTGTGGTCAACTTGGTCACATGGCTCATGATTGTCGTGCACCGAAGCGAGATGTGTCTGCACTCAGTGGGAACCAAGGGAGCAACCAGATACCTCAGGGAACCGTTCAGATGAATACAACTCCAGCCAGAGTATATTCTCTTACTCCAGTGGACGCTGAGCAGGCAGGGAACGTGGTGATAGGTACCTTATTATTACTTTCAAATAAAGCTTCTGTTTTGTTTGATTCGAATGCAACCCATTCCTTTGTATTTATGAATTTTGTGGGACGGTGTGGGGTTGAGACCCGAGACATGAATGAGGTATTATCTGTTACTACGCCATCTAGGAGTGTATCTTTCTATAGGAAGATGTTGGTAGACTGCCTAGTGAAAATTCAGGGAAAGCTGCTACTGGTAATTTTGTTGTATATGACATGTCGGGGTTCGATGTCATTCTGGGGATGGATTGGTTGTTCTCCAGTTATGCTGTGATTGACTGTCGTAGGAAGGTGGTAGTTTTTAGACCTCTTGGGAAGCAGGAGTACGAATTCGTGGCATCGTGTGTGTATTCAGCGCCACAGATTCTGTTGGCACTACAGGCAAAGAGGCTACTTTTTGACAGATGTCAGGGGTACATAGTATGTATTAAGGAACCGTCTCGGGATGAGTTGAGGCTCGAAGATATTCGGGTAGTCAGCGAGTTTCTGGATGTTTTTCCAAGTGATTTACCTGGTTTACCTCCGGATCGTGAGGTGGAGTTTGCGATAAAGTTGCTGCCTAGTAAGGCACCGATCTCTAAAACTCCGTACTGGATGGCTCCAACAGAACTTCGAGAGTTGAAGGAGCAGTTGCAGAAATTACTGGATAGGGGTTGCATTTGACCTAGTGTTTCGCCCTGGGGAGCTCCAGTATTGTTTGTAAAGAAGAAGAACGGGTTGATGTGGATGTGCATTGGTTACCGTGAGATTAACAAGGTGACTATGAAGAATCGATATCATTTACCTCGTATAGATGATCTCTTTGACTAGTTGCAGGGAATGCAGGTCTTTTCGAAGATTGACTTGTGGTCATAATATCATCAGGTGAAGGTTAGAGCGGAGGATGTAGCGAAGACTGCTTTCCGAACGAGATATGGCCATTACGAATTCTTGGTAATGCCTTTTAGGTTGACGAATGCTCCGGAGGCGTTCATAGATCTAATGAATAGGGGTTTCCATGAGTACCTGGATCGGTTCGTAGTGACATTCATTGACGACATTCTGGTTTACTCGAAGAGTACAGAAGGGCACGTGGAACACTTGAGGTTAGTGTTACAGATTTTGTGGGAAAAGAAGTTGTATGCTAAACTGAAGAAATGTGAATTCTGGTTGAGTCAGATTGCGTTCTTAGGCCATGTGCTTACTGGGGATGGTATATCAGTTGATCCTAGTAAGATTGAAGCTGTGGTTGACTGGGTAAGGCCGAAGAATGTGCAGGAGGTTCGGAATTTTTTAGGATTGGTGGGGTACTATCGTTGGTTCGTAGAGGGTTTCTCTAAACTGTCTGGACATCTGACACGATTGACTAGGAAGGGAGTGCAATTTGAGTTAACCAGTGATTGCAAGCAATGTTTTCAGGAGTTGAAGCACCGACTGGTTACTGCTATAGTTTTGACCATTCCTTCAGGGGATGGTGGGTTTGTGATTTATAGCGACGCGTCTCTGAAGGTCTGAGATGTGTGCTTATGTAGCAAGATAAGGTAGTGGCATATGCTTCTTGGCAATTGAAAGAGTACGAGAAAATTACCCTACGCATGATCTGGAATTGGCTACTGTGGTATATGCACTGAAGATCTGGCGACACTATCTGTACGGGGTACAGTGTGAGATATTCACTGACCATAAGAGTTTCAAGTATTTTTTCACACAGAAGGAGTTGAATACGATGTAGAGGCGGTGGTTAGAGTTGATTAAGAATTACGATTGCACGATCAGTTATCACCCGGGAAAGGCTAATGTGGTAGCAGATGCATAATCAAGTTTAGAGCCTAAAGTTTCATGCTTGTAGTTGTTATGCACCATCTTTGTAGTTTTTTTCCCTTTCTTCCTTTTCATTTTCTCTTTTTTTTGACAAGGCAAAGATCTTTTTTTTTTTTTTTCCCTAAAAATCAAAGAGTATAGTTTTATTTTCCTTTTTTTTTTTTTTTCAAATAACAAAAAGTTCTTCTTCCTTCAACAAAAAGCGTTTCTTTTTCTTCTTATCTTCTTCTTCCTTCTCTTTTTCCTTTTGTCGATCTTAATATGAGAAGTTTACCTCAATTAAAGGGCAACAATTTGCCCTCTAATTGTAGAACACTTTGTCTAATTGTAGAGCACTTTGTAATTTAAATTTTTTAGAACTTCTGGAATCAAAATTATTGAACGAAAAACCTACTAGAATCTTGCTACATTCCAGAAACTTGTTTTAATTTCTTAAACTTACTCCCAAGTTGTTAGGCTTATTTTATTTGGAGTTGTTAAAATGCCAAATACATAAAAATTTTAATTTATTTTACTTTGTAAGCAAAATCTCATGATCCACGATTCGATTATGCAAACCCCACATTATAATCATTTGTAGGATCCCAATTCTAACAATCTTGGTGAACATACATGAAAGCAAGTGTTAGGATTTATAGGGTTCTTGAAGAACCAATTTAAAAAGTTATGTGGCTTTAAGGTGATGGTTGTTATGATCATATCTAAGATATAACAAAACTACAAAACGTATGCAGACTACAAACCTAAAGATTTCTTTACCGAAATTTTTCTAAAAATAGTGTATTTAACAATGAGAGAAATAATAAGAGAGGAGAGGAACAAATTTTGATTCCATGTGTTGAGACATATTACTTATACAAAAGAAAGTTATTAATAATGCACATTCCACTGTCACTAATTTAAAGTGTCATTAATTATAAATTTTCAAACAATCATAGTTATTGATTTGAATTATTGGTTCGCAGTTGTTATGATATTTATTTATTAACAATCATATTACTCGAAATTTAATAATTCAATGCAAAGATTTCAATTTTAAAAGCCAAAGTACTATTAAGAAATATCTATTTTAATCCCTATCTTTTTAATTAGTACAATTAAAGATTTATATTTATTGATTTCATGTAATTGTATTTTTTAATCTTATTTAAATTTAAAAATAGTAGTGAGTTTTCCTTGCAAGTATAAAACGACATCGTACATATTAGTTCTTAGGAGCCTAACTTCTTCTTTTTTTTAAATCTCAAAAATTTTGAGCTCCAAGCTTTATTATTTTATTGGAAGCAGTGTTTGTTGGTAATAAATAAATAAAACGCTTTAAGGGAGACAAACATGCATGCTAATTATTAAATTACCAATCAATCGCATTCTCCAATAAAGGCTGATGGTTTGCAATGGTAAAGAATTAAAGTGGGACCCACCGGAAAGGTAATTAGCAATTCCATTTGTCGGCGAAGGGCTGGTTAATTTTTCATTAGCGACATAGTTGGAAAGAAATTGAGGTCAAGTCTCACTACTGGGCTTATGACAGCTCACACAGTCACAATGGTCCCACCGCTGTTTCATCATTACAGATTTATTTTTTTTTTAAAAAAGAAAATTGCTATTGGATACTCTAAAAAAAAAAAACACAAAAAGATATTAAATCTTTTGGGAGAACCCCATCACGATATTGGTCAAAATAATAAGTTCATCTAAGGGTGTGCAATTGACCGGTTCGGTCAATTTGGTCAATTAACCAAATTAATTGAAAAAATTCAATTAACTATTCATGATAATCGCACTACCCTTCTTACCCGAACTTATCCAATCGAACCAAATTTTCGGTTAAATCGGTTAACTGAAATATAATTTCTCCATAACCGAACTGAAAATCGAATAACTGATTCTATTAAAATATAAAATCGAATCGAACCGACCAAATTTGGTCAATTATTTCAGTTTTCACAAAATTATGCATAACCCTAGATTTATCAGATTACATATGGGTTTACCATTAGTACAAATTCACTATTTGAAGTGATTTTATTGAAGGGAAGGATCATACAATTTTTTCTTTTGTGTTACTTTTAATAATTTTTTTTTGTCATTTTGAAATAAATGGGCTTAAAGACGATTAAAATATCTGACAAATAGGCTTGTGACAACTCACACAGTGATGAGGTTTGTTTGCCATATTTGGAGAAAAGATTTCTACAACCAAGCAGTCAATTAACTATCAGGGATTTGTGGGTTATAAAAAAAATCATTGGAATGTTGATCTCATCAACCTATTCATATCAAAAGAAGAGAAAAAGGCAATATTAAAACTGTAAATTTCTTTTTCGATATTGATGAAAAATGAAAGTGGAGATTAACCAAATTCGAGGAGTTTTCAATGAAATTTGTGTATTAAGGGATGATTATCAATGTTAGCTTTACTGTGATCCCAAGAGAGGGGGTGAATTGGGTATTTAAAATTAATCACCTAGGCCAATTGATTTAACAGTAGTATTACACAATCTAGGGTTAGTCTATGCGATTAACAAATAAACATACATGTGCAATAAAAGTAAAGTGCCGAAAAATAAACAGTACACGCAATATGTTATCGAGGTTCGGCCAAATTGCCTACGTCCTTGCATTAGCTAACAAGTACAAGGATTACCACTATAGACTCACTTAACGGGTGAAGCGACACCTAAACAATCAGGTCAATTAGCACAGGACTGACCTCAACCTTTACAAACAATCCTTACCGAGTTGGATTACCGCTCCCTCAAGCCACGCCTGGAAATGCAATAGTATTTTCTCAATATAACCGATACAGTGATTATACTTTCATGTAAAACAGATATGTACCAAAATACAGCACAAACAAATATACACTCACAGATGATATAGATTTAATGTTCAGGCAAGATCCAATATGTAATCTCTCTAAGATGTGTGAGTGTATGTATATGTGAAAGTTCAACCTTTGATTCAAGATAAGATATTCAACACACAAATGATCAAAGGAAGTTTAACACAATCCAAATCAAATATCTCAAGGGTATTTTAATTGTAAAGTACAATAGATATTTTGGATTAAAACTAGAAAAAACAATATCAAGGATAATATGCAAGCTTGTGTAAAATAATATTTTTGCAAATCAAAATCCACACGCTTGATGAGTCTTGCAATCAGGATGCAAAGACTCACTAGCTATAAGGGTATTCCCACGCAAAGATTTATTATTTAAATCGGGGGAAAAGCTCTAACTAAGAACTCTTAATGAAAATTAATCAATCAACAAGTAAGGGGAGTTATAGAAATGCAGAACACTCAATAACACTTTTAGGAACTTTTGATCTATCAAGGGAATAGCAAAATAGAGTGTATGAAAGTAGTATGGGTCAAATGGGATTTTGAAAGTTTGAGAGAGTTTTTGCTTAATGATCTTGCTAATCAACCCTTAATTTTACAAATGAGAAGATATATATAGGCAAGGGCAAAATTATGTCCGTTGGGGACTCAATGGGCATTATTAAAAAGATTTTAAATGAGTTTAACATTTTAACCCTGTTTAACCCTTTTAATTTTTCAGTAAAAATTAATTTACTCTGCGAGATTCGGGTGCTCGATCTAAGATTCGGGTGCCCAAATAGACACACTTAAAAATCACTTTTTAAAGGTTTGGGTGCCTGAAGAAATGGTCGGTTGGTTGAAGACAAAAGTCAGTAGCATTTGTCGCGCGGTTTGGGTGCTTGGTGAAAAGTTCGGTAGCCCGAACTTGCCAATTTGGTCGCCCGGGGCATATTTGAACGTGGGATTCGGGCGCCTGGTTTGGTGAAAAGGTGTCCTGACATGTGTTCGGTCGCCCGAGGGCGATAGGGTCAATACAGGTTTGGTCGCCCGAAGCCTAATCAAACTGTTGACTTTTCAGTAGTTCGGGCACCGAAGGAGTTTTGAACTCCTGGGGTTCAGTCGCCCGACTTCTCTCATATTATGCCATTTAGCCAAATTTTACTTCAATTAATTGCCCTAATTATGTAAGTGATATGGGGACTTATTAGTGCATATGTATTGGGACCTAAGGTATTTTCAAGTACGCTTTCGATCGACCGAAGGGTGCCCTAAGGTCATTTAGTCCCTATGGTCTTGTTGAGCATTAAATCTTATCATGCATGCAGATGCATTATTATAGACAATTTAAATTATTACAGACCAATAGAAAAATGAGTGCAAATACAATTGAAAATAGGTCTTCATTCCTTTTGCTTCTCTAAGCGTCATCAATGAAGCTTGATCTTCATAGTCCGTATGACTTGCTTGAGTTTCTACCAACAGTACATGCTAAGGATAAACATGTTCAAGAAGTTCGGCGCATAGGCGAGAAACATTAGTTTTGTCATAATCAAAATAGAATCAGACTCATAGAGTCAACAATCAATCTCAAGGTATGAGTTACGACAATAAAATATTCAAATATCTAAACTTATATGGAAGGTTGACGACCTTCCAAAAATCAAGTTGTCTTTTGGAAGAGAGTGAGAAATTTAGTTCTAACCAAGAGTCATATAAGAGATTCTATGAAATTGAAGGGGCGGATTTCTCTTTGTGATATTTCCAAAGAGGACACTAATCATTTTGTTGTTGGGTGCTCGAAAATATAAAAGATTTTACTCTTGCCCCCATTACAAAAGTAGATTTGGTGATTAGGAAGATATTTTGTCTTTGTTGTCTTTCATTATTGGGAATAAATGGAATTACAAGGAAGAGTTTTTCTTTTCGAAAATTTTCTTTGAGTATGGAGATTTATGAATATTATCATTCATTTAACTCAATTAATTTATCTCGATTTAATTTTTAGGAGATGACCATCAAACAAAAATCACTTCCATTTGATCTTCTTCAGCTGCTGAAAGGCCAAAACTCTAAACCATTACCTTGTTTTTGGTGATGATGCTACGTACGCAAGATACAAGACTTGCACAAAATACAATATTTTGGGAAAAATTGTAATTAAACCCTCCTTTGATATGTAAAGATCAAATTGTATTTAACCTTCTTATGGGAATATTTTAAGACAATGAATTATGCTCCTATTGCTTCAACCAAAAAAAAAAAAAAAAATTTAATCATTTTTTTTTCTCACATATTGACATGATAAATTTGCCATGTTTTTACTTTTCATTTGTAAAATGAAAATTAGAAAATAAAAGTAAAAGTTAAGGAGTAAAATGTCTTTTAAGACTTTAAAAAACATGTGCGTCAATACAATTTTTTGAATCCAAAAATAAAAGCGAGTATGAGATTTGTACCTCAATAATATCGTTTTAGTTGGTCTAGATATTAACATGACAATTCATATATATCTCAAGGTAAAACTACCATTTTGTCCGAGACTCTATATAGTAAAAATCGGACTATTCAATTCAAATTCATATTCATGTGTGCAAATTCAAATAAAAATAAATAAAATACATGGAAATAAAATAAGAAAAAAAAAATGGTGAGCCCACTCCTTCTTGTTTGCACCTGCACAAATAGGAGAAGATTTTAGTTAGAAATGGGATAATTGCAAATCAAAATTAAAGCAAAAAAAAAAAAACACAATCAATCTAGTTTTAATTTGATTGATTAATCAGAAACAATGGGGTTGTTCTCCTCTGGGGCTATAAATAAAGATTTTCATAAGGTTGATGGGGGGAAGAAAATATTCGAAAAAGTTGGATACTAAGATCAAGAGAAAAACTGGGAGATTGAGAGGTTGAGGCTTGAAGAAGAGAAACAGGAAGGTGGAATATTGGAAGTTTGCTAGGCTTTGATTTGTAGTAGTGAGAGCAGAGGAGGAATATTTGGGGGGGAGGTAGCACAGGAAAGGAGCATGTTTGTAGATTGAAAAATTTAGAAATATAGGTTGGTGCCCATAATTTTGCATTAATTAGTTTAATTCTATTTCACTTTCTTGCATGTTCAAAATTGTTGAATTTTAAATTCAAGACTTTGTAATTTAAGTCTAAATTTGGACAAAACCTTTGAACATAATTCAATTTTAACCTAATAAACCCAAGAATTCCTCTAGAATACTCCAAACAAGTTCAAGTGTTTGACTCAGATCCATAAAAGTTAGACCTGGAAACCCGAATATTCATATCTAATACCATATACCTAAGACCCAGATCAATCCAATTGACCTTTTAGCCCAAATAAACCCAGGCCCATTCCATTTGTGCCTAGATTAGGACCAATTTGGCTTGATCTAAATTAGCCCAAGCTTAAAGTTGAATCCTATTATGCCTGACCCAATTGGGCAAGCTCAATTGAATTTAGACCCAACTCAAATTGAGCCTAGTCCTATCCTTAACTCAAGCATGAAGATAACCCTAACTAGGGTTAGCTAAAACCCCAATATCCCCGTTTGGACTCCATGAAAAGCCACAAGAACAACTACCTAATTTTTTTTTCAAAATAATCTCAAAAAACACAAGGAAAAAAAAAAGAAGATACAAGAATCAAAAAGGAATTTACGTGCAAAGATTAAATTGGAGAGCTCAAAATTTCACCTTCATAAATTCTGTTAGATTACCACTTTACCTAACAGCTTAAGCTTTTAGGTAAAGTGGTAATCTAACATACTGTCAGAGCTGGTTACCAGGAGGTCCTAGGTTCTAATCTTGTTGCCCGCAATTTTTGTTTTTAAAAAATATTGCATTCCTTATTATGGGTGCTATTTATCAGGACTACACGTGCGGGGGAGTGTTAAAGTTTGCTATACATTATTGGCCCACAACCTAACAGCTTAAACTTTTAGGTAAAGTGGTAATCTAACAAATTCATGACCCCAACCTGCAAAACAAAAGAAAGAAAATCAAAATGAAATGAGAGAAAATACTGCCGAGGGGGGGGGGGGAGGAAAGTAAGAAAGAGAGATTGATTTGTGAGAGAGTGAAAGAACAAAAAAAAAAGATTGATTTGTGAGAGAGCGAGACAAGATGGAGGGAGAGAGCAAAACAGAGAGACAGAGAGAGAGAGAGAGAGAGAGAGAGAGAGAGAGAGAGAGAGAGAGAGAGAGATTGATATGTGAGAGAGAGAAATGAAAGCAGAGAGAGGAAGAGAGATTCGCGGGTGTTCGGAAGAAGAAGAGAAAAGAAAAGGAAAGGAAAGAAAAGAATATATATACATATATTAAAAAATGTTAGTGGGACATGTATCACTGTACAGACATTGAAACGTGGCATAACGAGGACTGCACCTTTTAGGGAGCAACATAGCACAATCCTGAATGTTCAGATTGTGTTTTTATTAGATGACCGAATTGCTACCACATCAGTAATATGTTCTCAATTTCCAGCGCTTGTCATTCACTGCCACATGGAGGGGTGATGTTAACGTTACCTTAATAAAAAATTTTGAACAAAAATAAATAAATGAAAATAAAAAAAAATATTTTCAGCGACCACGTGTTGCTGCTAGTGGTTGACACATTACAACCACTTTCTTTATCCCTTCCCTAAAGTAGGCCAACCTAATTTGACCTAGGTCAACTTAGGTTGATCCATTAATCAGTTCACGCTAGTTGAATCAATTTGACCTTCCCTGAACTACTCGTTTATTTCTGAATTTTAAAATTAATTTTTAATCTTTAAAATTTAGGAAAAATGGTAAAAAAAAAAAAAAATAGGAAAAATTATAAAATTCAGAAAAATAAATAAATATTATTTGAATCATTTTTGACTCATATAACAAAAAAAAGGAAAAATAAAACGTCAAAAATAAATAAAATGAAGGAAAATTCTTTTAAAATCCTAGAAAATTGCAAAAAAATATTGAACATTTTTAGAAAATTATTTTAAAAATTTTGAAAATCTAGGAATGTTTTAAGGACCTTTTTTTTTAAAAAAAAAAAATTAATGAATTTTCTTGATCATTTCATGAATTTATTTTACATATATATATATATATATATATGTGTGTGTGTGTGTGTGTGTGTGTGTGTGTGTGTGTGTGTGTGTGACGAAAATTTTATTTCAATTCTCATTCCATGCAGCAATGAGATTTCCCCTTGTTAACTTTTTGAGTCTAATTCCTGTTTTGATACTGACAAAGTACATGTATCTTATGTGTTATCTAGTATTTTGAATAGATTTACAATTCAGAATGCACACACAGAAGAGGAAGATGGAAGTCAGAAAGCTCACATCAACTGGAGTTTTCCACAAAAGACATAAGAGCAAAGAAGAAGACATTTGTTTTGTAATTGTATTGCATTTAATTTTTAATCTTTGGTCTGTAATAATGAATGCATTTGCATGATATGTTTGAATGCTCAGAACGACCATAGATAGACCTTAAGGACTAGTACATTTTACCAAAAATATTGTTCTAAAAAGACTAAAATGATACAAAATTTTTGGAATAACTTTAGGGTCAAGATCGGGGCGGTTGACCTTCGATCGAACGATGCCTGATTTTTGGAGCAAAATATTCATTGTTAATGCCCTTGGTCGCCAAACCAAACCAGTAATAACTAACTTGGTCAACCGAACCACTGTTTACCTAGAAGTCAAAGTTTGACTTACTCGGTTGACCGAACCTGTGGCAGTATAAAAGTCACGCTCGACCGAACAGTCAAAAGTAAACATTGACTTCGCTCAGTTGACCGTTCCAGGTTGAACACACCGCCCTCGGTTGACTGAACCAACATGTGTCTAACACCCGACTACTTAGTCGACTGAACCTTGTAGTTCATTTTTGCCACGATCGACTGAACCTAGAGGAATGCTCAACCAAACCTTACCTTGGTCAATTAAACCTACGAAGGGTTAAAAATCGCCTTGATATGGTCGACCGAACTTGCAGTTCAAATTATCCACGGTTAACTGAACTCAGTGATATAATCGACTGAATCTTCAATATGGTCGACCGAACCTCTTGAGTTGGCAATTTTTTTAAAGGGCTAAAACATCATTAACTTTTAATTAAAATTTTTCAAAATACTGAGCGTGTCCCCAATGGTCATATTTTCTTGAAAATCTATAAATACTACATTATTTGCTTTGATTAACAACTTTGATTTACTCTAAATTCTCTCTAAACCTTTGTTGATCAAAGTTTCCCCAAAACCAATTTTTATTGATAAAATCATTCTTTTGGGGTAAAATATTTTATACAAATCTCTCCAACTCTCTTTCATGTTTTTATTTCAAAATCATTTTTTGATGAAAGTATTTTATTTAGGGCATTATATTTGCATATACTCTCATTTATCACTCAATCTTTGAAAAATATTTTTGAAAGTGCTTAGGTTTTCTCCCGGTTATTTCTTTGATAAATATTTTTTGGGAGAAAATTATTTATAGCACAAATATTTTCTTGAGTTTAAGTTCTTAGATTCTCCAAATATTTTTTATTTGCAAAAATATTTATAAGAGAACAATAATACTCATTTTTCATATACATTTTATTTGTGCAAAATTATTTGATAGCACCCTTACACTACTGAGCATAATGCATATCACTAGAGAGTGCATGTATTTGAGCTTAATGTGTGCATCTCTACTTATATTTTCAAAAGCATGTTATACGTACAAAAATAATTTTTTTTATTGTACCGGTTGGGTTCATCCCATTTATTGAATTAGAGAGTCTCAGTCCCGTAAGTGAGACCAGTTCGGTTCAACTCAAAAATTGAATTGAGGAGTCTCAGCCCCGTAAGTGAGACAAGTTGGACTCAACCTTGTAATTGAGTTGAGGTTTACCTCACCCCGTAAGGAGAGGTTGTAACGGCTTCTGCTCTATCAGTTTAAGTGAGCAGATTTAGTGGAATCCTTGGAAGTATGCCAAATGTGGGGACATAGGCTGATTTAGCTGAACCTCGATAACAAATATCGTGTGTCGCTCTCTCCTTAACTTATTTAATTTATGCACTTTAAATTCAGCATGTATATGCTTGCTCATTTATGGTTATAATTATTTGCATGTACACTTTTATTTAAATGAGATATGTTGCACATGTATGTTCACACTTATAGTTTAATCATTTTTTCATACATGTTATTACATTGAATGAGATATGATATTTGGTGAATCGGCGTAAATATTTAATTTAATCAAAATACTTTAAAACCCAATTCAACCCCTCTCTTGGGATCACATCAATTCCAACACCCCTTTTCCTTACATTTTGATTCCTGAATTTTACTCAGGAATCAAATCCTAATTCTTGGAAACACATTATTAATTATAATATTATGATATCATTATTAACATTTAAAATATTATTATAAACCATAATTATTAATATTTTTTTATTATAAACAATAATATTATGACATATAGAAATTAATATAACTAAATTAAATGTTAAAATATTATGATATATTTATAGTATGACTATTGATTTATTATATTATTATTTATAATCTTAAAAATAAAATATTTATTATTATCATCAATTATAAATATACAATAATAAAATTTCAACTGAGTAGCCCCAAGATCAATCACAATTTTGCAAGATCAAGAGTTACCGTAGAAAGCTAAGAAATTTCATTCTGACAATATTGTGTGGGAGTTATGGAATGAGAGAAACCATAAGATTATTTCAAGACAAAACCTCCATACCTATTCCAATGGATTAGATCTTTTTTTTTTTTCCTTCCCTAATCTTCATTATGAGAAATTTACTTCTTTGTTTTCATAAAGTTCCATGCTTGAAGCTGTTATGCATCATTTGTAATTTTTTTTCTTTCTTCCTTTTCTTTTTATTTTTCTCTTTTTTTTTTTTGACAAGGCAAATATCTTTCTTTTTCCCCAAAAATCAAAGAGTATAATTTTTTTTTCCTTTTTTTTTCAACTAACAAAAAGTTCTCCCTCCTTCAACAAAAAGCTTTTCTTTTTCTTCTTATCTTCTTCCTCCTTCTCTTTTTCCTTCTATTGATCTTAATCAAAGAATTTAACCTCAATTGATTCATTTAGGATTAGCAATTTCCAGCTTCTTCCTTTTCACTTCATTTTTTTTCTTTTTCGCTTTCTTGTTTAATTACAACCATTGAATAAATTAAGTACCAACGGTTTGCCCTCTAATTGTAAAGCACTTTGTAATTCAAATTATTTAGAACTTTTGGCATCAAGATGATTGAACGAAAAACTGCTAGATGCTAGCAAGCAAACTAGCTACATTCCTTGAACTTGTTTTAATTTCTTAAACTTACTTTCAAGTTTTTAGGCTTATTTTATTTGGAGTTGTTAAAATGCCAATGCATAAAAATTTTAATTTATTTTAAATTGTAAGCAAAATCTTATGATCCACGACTCGATTATGCAAACCCCACATTACGATCATTTGTAGGATCCTAATTCTAACAATTTTGGTGAATATACATGAGAGCAAATGTTAGGATTTATAGGGTTCTTGAAGAACTAATTTAAACAATTATGTGGCTTTAAGGTAATAGTTGTCACACTCGATTGAATTTGTTACGAAAAGTTTCATGTAACCTAATCTAAGATATAGAAAAACTGCAAAATGTATGCAGACTACAAACCTAAAAGATTTCTCTACCGGGCTTTTTCTAAAAAGGTTAGACCTGGAAACCTGAATATCCATATCCAATACCATATACCAAAGACCCAGATCAATCCTTGACTTGGGTCAACTGACCTTTTAGCCCAAATAAACCCAGATCCATTCCATTTGTGCCCAGATTAGGCCAAATTGGGCTTGATCTAAATTAGCCCATGCTTAAAGTTGAATCCTATTATGCTTGACCCAATTGGCCGGACAAGCTCAATTGAATTTAGACCTAACCCAAATTGAGCCTAGTCCTAGCCTTAACTCAAGCATGAAGTTAACCTTAACTAGGGTTAACTAAAACCCCAATCACCCTGTTTGGACTCCATGAAAAGCCATAAGAACAACCACCCAATTTTTTTCAAAATAATCTCAAAAAACACATAAAAAAAAAAAGATGATACAAGAGTCAAAAAGGAATTTACCAGCAAAGATTAAATTGGAGAGCTAAAAATTTCACCTTCATAAATTCATAACCCCAACTTGTAAAACAAAAGAAAGAAAATCAAAATGAAATGAGAGAAAATACGAGGGAGAAGGAAAGTAAGAAAGAGAGATTGATTTGTGAGAGAGTGAGACAAGATGGAGGGAGAGAGCAAAACAAAGAGAGAGAGAGAGAGAGAGAGAGAGAGAGAGAGAGAGAGAGAGAGAGAGAGAGAGCTACATGAGGAGAGAGAGAGAGAGATAGAGGGGAAAAGAGAGATGTTGTGACGTCCCGGAGCGCATGTGCTCCGGGGCGGCGAAATAAAAATGTGGTTTAAATTTTCGGGAAAAATAGGAATGAAGTCGCTACTAACCTTTTAGTGTGGTTAGAACACTTAATTACTAGCCAGATAAGGATAAAAATGATCTGCGTTACCAAAGTTGGGATCAGAAGTTCGATTACGCGAGAGGAAGGTACGAGCACCCCCTACGCCCCCGTTCTTATGAATGGTATCTAATTAATTATGAAATTATCCCTAAGTAAATTTAAAAAGCCTTTTAGGTTACTCCTTTTGTGAATTTACAAGTACACATGCAAAATAAATAAATAAATAAATCATACAAAAATATACGTAATATATATATATATATATATATATATATATATATATATATATATATATATTCCCTCAGAACCGAGGGACGTGAAGTTTAAAAAGCGTGTACCCTTTTGTTGCAATTATAGGGGTAAAAATCGAAAATATTTAATAAAATATACTCCTAAATTTTGGAAATCTTATAAGATTTTTTTAAGTATGAAAATACTAGTTTGGGAGGTTTTTGGAACTCAAATGGTGTCAAAAAAAAAAATTGATTTATAAGTCTCAAAACATTTTTCTTGATTTTTTTTCTATATTTTTTTATTTTCCCATATTTTGTAGATTTTTGAAATAACAAAAAAAAAAAAAAATCAATTAAAGAAAACAATGAAATTCAGTTCAAAGATATTTTCAGAATTTTCTTTTTATGATTTTACTATAGTTAACCGAATTTTCAAATAGCTAATAAAGGAAATAATATCATATTAATACTATATGTATCTCATAACACGTAAGTATCATATGTCATAATACTCAAAATTTCGATGGTAAAGCCATAGTATTCACAATCCATCCAACCCTAATAATATAACCTAAATCTGCATATAACACTAGCCATAATGAAAACCCTAAAATATTTTAATAAGTACAACGACAACCAAAAGAATAAACATGGATATTTCCACAACCATAATATTAACACTTAAAAGCTGAAAACTATATATATATATTACACTAAATAAAACATTATAAGAAGAAAACCTAACATTAAATATTAAATATACCTACATAAACAATGAAAAAACCCAAATATTAGATATCAACACAAACCAAAACTAGAAAAGAAACGGAAAAAAGAAAAATAAATAAATAAATAAATAAAAATTGCATGCATGTGTGTGTGTGTTCGCATGTCTGCAGAGGGGCTTACAGAAGGGGTACCGCCAAACTTGGGTGGTGCCGTCCGGCTGTGCAAGTGAGGTCTCACCAGGAGACAGTGACGGCGATGCCGACGACGGCGGGAGCGAGCGACGGCGACGATGTGGTGACTGGTGGTCTGCTGTTCTGAGAGGCGTTGTAGAAGGTCTCGAATCTGCTGGTGCATGGCTGCAGCAGTTGGGGCGTTGAAGCTTCTGGTGGTGTTTGGTGGTTGCTGTGGGGCCGTAGTGGTCGGTTGCAGCGGCAGAGAGCACCGTTGGCCGGAGTAGAGGGTTCAGCGGGAATGTTGAAGCTGGGGCTGTCTGGGCTGGGCGTGTTCGATGCTGCCGGTTGGTTGTGCCTTCGGCTGTGAGGTGGTTAGAGATGGAGGGAGAGGGCTGCGTGGGCAAGATCGGGAGAGACGAGAGAGATGGGAGAACGTGGGAGAGAAGATGGAGGGATGGTCGGCTTCTGCAATGGTTGCTCTCGGGTGGTTTGGGAGCAGCAGAGGAAGGAGAGGGATTGAGGGAGTAGGGAAGGAGGCAGGGGGTGCGCTGTGGCTGTCCTTCTGATGGTGGCCGCACCATTTTTTTTATAGAGGAATGAGGAAGCGTAGTGATCTAGGGTTTCCACCCCCACCCCCAGCCCCAACTTCTTATCTTCTCCTTTTTTTCTTAATCTTTATAATAATAATAATAATAATGATAATAATAATAATAATAATAATAATAAAGTAATAATAATAGTAATAATAATAATAATAATAATAAACTTTTGTTATATTGGGTCTAGGTAAAAATAGGGTGTTTATAAGAGAGAGAGATTGATCTGTGTGAGAGAGAAATGAAAGTAGAGAGGAAGAGATATTCAAGGGTGTTCGGAAGAAGAAGAGGAAAGGAAAGAAAAGAATATATATATATATATATATATATATATATATATTATTTTTTATAAAAAGTTAGTGGGACACGTATCACTGGACAAGCATTGACATGTGGCGTAATTAGGACTGTACCTTTTAAGGAACAACGTAGCGCAACCCTGACTATTCAAATTGTGTTTACTTTAGACGATCAGATTGCTATCACATCAGTAGTATGTTCTCAGTTTCCAACGCTTGTCATTCATTGCCATGTGGAGGGGTGACGTCATGTTGACGTCACCTTAGTAAGGAATTTTGAAAAAATGAATAAATAAAATAAATAAAATATTTCAGCTACCACATGTTGCTGCTGGTGGCTGACACATGACAACCACTTTCTTTACCCCTTCCCTAAAGTGGGCCAACCTGATTTGGCCTAGGTCAACGTAGGTTGATCCATTAATCAGTTCAACCTAGTTGAATCAATTTGACCTTCCCTAAACTACCCGTTTTATTTTTGAATTTTAAAATTAATTTTTAACTTTTAAAAATTAGGAAAAATGGTAAAAAAAATAAAATAATTAGGAAAATTTTTTTTAAAAAAATCAGAAATATGAATAAATATTAATTGAATAATTTTTTACTCAAGTAACAAAAAATGGGAAAAATAAAACATTGAAAATAAATAAAATGAAGGAAAATTCTTTTAAAATCCTAGAAAATTGCAAAAAAATATTGAACATTTGTAGAAATTTCTTTTAAATTTTTTGAAAATCTTGGAATGTTATAAGGACCTTTTTTAAAAAAAAAAAAATTAATGAATTTTCTTGATCAATTCATGAATTTATATATATATCTTGTGTTGTGTGTGTCCGTCCCGATGATAAAATAAAGGGTAAAAAGATGTTTTAGACTTCATCTATATCAATTTTGCTGGGGATTTATCTAATAAGATCCCTTCCCTTGGAGGTCTTATTAGACTTTCCTAAATTGCATTCGATGTTTTTAATTTTTTTGGAATTTTAATTTTCATAATGTTAAACGTCGTAGCCCGAGAGTTTATACGTGCGCCCCGCAGCGGATGTACAATATAGAATCAGAGGGGGGGGTGTGAATGACTCTTTTTGCATATTCAAGATTTTCTCTCTACAAAACAAAAGTCCTGACAAGATGACAAGCAATTACATCACAATATATAAAATAAAAATCAAGCACAAGACATAAATTAAAGAGTATAGGGAAAGAAAGCTTAACATAGGAGTTTTAATGTGGTTCGACACCAAGCCTACGTCCACACCTTAGCACCAAGTCAAGGATTCCACAATCCACTATAAAACTCCTTCACCGGCGGATAAGCCTTACAACACAATCTCACACTACTCTCTCAAGAAATGATTCAAACAGGATGAATAAGTAAGAGAGATTGGACACTTTGTAAATGAATAACTAAAATGCAAGTGCAAAGTGTTAGGTTTTGGATTCAAAGATGTTTTTCACTAAAATGCTTGTACTAATGATCAAAACCATGTCTAAACAAGCCTAATAGCTTGTATTTATAGCCCATGAGCCAAAGGATTCGTTAACTAGCTGTTGGGGGAAAGAAAAAATATTTTATTTGGCAAACTAGCCATTTTCCACCTGTTGGAGCAATTCTGCCCGTTGGACTCGTAGATGAGTCCCCTGCTCTCGTCGACTAGTCACACATTGCTACTCGTCGATGAATCTCTTGTGTTTGTCGACGAGTCCCTAAATCAGAAAAAGTAATCAACATGAAAGTTGTGGCATTTTGTCTTAACTTTCCAGGGATACCAAGATCGTTCTCTTTAAACTTTTCTAGCAAAAGTTATGCCCTAAATACCAAAAAGTGTTCAGGACTCAAGGTTGTACTACGTTAGTGATGATTGCTTTATTTTTCCTTGTCAAAAAGCATTTTAATGATTTAAAACATTCTTGGACAAAAGTACATGAAATATATTAAGCCTAATGAAGATCAATACTTGTACAAATGATTTTTCCTTGAATATAAGATATCTTATTTTATGAAAATACACTTGAAACTTATTTTGATATCTTATATGCTTAATATGTCCTTTATAGAAATATGCTTGACTTTTAGGACTTTAAGACATACAGCTAGTTTTGCAAAATTGGGACCAAGTTATGAAAATGTTTATAACTCATATATTACTTAACACTTGTCCTATTTTGAAAACTTAATTGGGTATAGGATTATTTTAACAAACTCTTTGTTTTTACTTTGAAAACTATGAATTGTGAGTTTGTTACTTTTGTGCAGATCCTATATGCTCATGTGTCCTAGTATGCTTATGCAATGACTCAAATCTTACTTAGAAATCATACAAGACACATACCGTAAGAGTTAAAATACACACTCACTCACACAACCCTTATTACAATTTATTTATACACAATAAAAACTTTGGGATGTGCTTTGGTGCTTTCGAGTCAGCGTTACTCTTTGTTTTTACTTTGAAAACTACGAATTGTGAGTTTGTTACTTTTGTGCAGATCCTATATGCTCATGTGTCCTAGTATGCTTATGCAATGACTCAAATCTTACTTAGAAATCATGCAAGACACATACCGTAAGAGTTAAAATACACACTCACTCACACAACCCTTATTACAATTTATTTATACACAATAAAAACTCTGGGATGTGCTTTGGTGCTTTCGAGTCAGCGTCCTTTCGATCTTTCTTATTTGATGTGTACTTGGTCTGATCTTTGTTTCTGATTTGGTACCTCCATGTATTCGACACTTTGTACTTGTACTAGATAAGACTCACAGGGATGGAAAATACTAAGAACAACAAATAGGTTAATATTATCAAAACATATCAACTAAGATAATGTAGCTGTCAGAGCTAACATTCTCCCCCCTTTTGATAATGTCTAACCTATTAAGAATCTACTTAATCTTTGCATTTGTGTTTGTTCTTACTAAGGCTTATTGTGCAAAGATAAGCTTACTTAGAATCACTAATGGGTTGTTATCATCAAAACAAGATAATTAAGCTTACGTAGTCTCTAAGGCTAACATTCTTCTCCTTTTTGATGATGACAAACCATTGATATTCTCCTATTGGGAGCTCTCCCTTAATTTATGCATATTCTTAGATAAGACTAACATTTGCTCCCCCTTAAAATATGCATATAAGGTAAAAATATTTGTCTATATTTTTCATATCTATTAGAGCTTTAAACATGCATATCATAAAATAGTTCATTTAAGATAAAACTATAAGCAAAATGAACTTATCATATCACCATATGCATTTTACCCCACATGCATTTCATTTCTCCCCCACACATAACATCAAACATCTTATTCCTAACATATAGGACACCAAAAATCTTCTCCTCTTTTGATCATCATCAAAACGAGAGATGCAATTCATTTTAGTTAAAAATGATTTCTTCCTCTTAATATAAGATTCCATGGTGGTGAGGTGAGTACGTGCTAAACACATAAGCCAATTGTTGGTGCTAAACTATAACATGTGAAATGCCCAAATTGACTTCCTTACTTATTCATAAATGATGATTTCTAAGGTTTATTACCACTTGATGTTGAATCAATCATTCACTGATCATTCAAAAATGGACATTTTCAAAATAAGTACAAAATATTTATGCTTGTAATTTAAGCATGGTAAATATATCCTAATAACTTGGCAAAGAGCATGTAGATGTAAACTTGACTTTATTTGACAATGCTCTTTGGAAAATAGGAGACATGTTCTCCTAATTTGCCACTAATGGGAAAGTGTTCTTCAAACATAAGATATTAAAAATAAATGCTTCATTTTATAATACCACTTGTTGTTGTGATTATTTTTACTAAAATTCAATTTTTAAGATTGCTATGTTTTAGATATCCAAACTAAAGCATATATCATCAAAACAATTCACATGAAAAAAACCAAGTTTTTCCATTTATCACCTATAAAATTTATTTCTAGCTAACAAGTTTTACATGCTATTTCATCCCATAAATAATAGCCAATAAAAGGAAATAAACCAATTTTCAAGATGAATACAATTCAAGAAATCATATTGGTTTTAGTATTTTCGTTCATCAACATTGGCTTGATCATCAAGAATTCCCAATAAAGTAATTTAACAATTTAGAAAGCATAAATTGGGATTTTATCCTTTAAGCATATCTTAGTCATCATATTCTTTTTACCTAGGTAAAATAAAATCTACCTAAAACTAATTCCTAATCCTAGGCTCTAAGAAAACGAGAATTCAATGATCACGTGTTTCCTTTGGGTACCCATTCTTCCTTGGGTGCCAATGGGTTTTTCTTCACTACCCATTCTAACTTCTTTGTTTGCATCTATTTCTTCTATAAGGGCAAAAATATCTTATGTGACCTTTTCTTTCACAATATAAACAAATTTTATTTTCATGTGAGGGTCTTGACTTATTTGTATTTTTTTTTTGCTTGTTGAGGCATGACCATGTGGTTTAAAATTATTTTTGCAAAAATTATTTTTCTTAACTCCCAAAAATGCTTTGGAGTTTTCTTTTCCTTTAATGGTTTTGCTATGATCTTCATTTTTCTTTTTCAAAAGAGTCTTTTCTTTCATAATATTTCCAATTTGATTTTTTAAATTTTCAACTTGCTCTTGAAAAATTTTATAGTCTTTTTGAGCTTTTTTATTAAACTCCCCATTTTCTTTTCTAAGGGAAGCATTTTCATCTTTCAAGGAGGAACAAAGATAAGGTTCTTTTCCTTTGTATTTTGACAATTTTTCCTCCAAGTTTTTTATCTTTACTTGCTCCCTTTGAGAATTTAAAACACGCTTCTCATTCTTCTTTTTAAAAGAATTATTTTCTTCTATCAATGAGGATTCCCTATGTTTTGGCAAAGCAAGTTCTTTCTCCATATTTTTGTTCCTTCTTTTCACTAAAACTAATTCATCATATAATTTAGCACAATTTTCTATTACTTCATCATAAAAAGGTGCATAATCCCCCTTATCTGAACTTATTTCATCTTTTTGTTCGTTAGCCATTAAGCATGGATGTGCTTTTTTCTCATTTTTGCTTATTTCTTCTTTCATAAAGTATTGCTTTTCTTCAAGAAATTTTCTAAAGTCTTTTATGAGTGATTCCATATCGTCTTTACTATCCTCATCATTTTCTAGCATTTCTTTGAATTTTGGACTAGATGATTTAAAAGCAACACATTTATCCTTCCTAGGCTTTTGAGGATCCAAAGTCATACTTTTCTTAAGTTCATAAGTCATAAGTGATCTAATAAGCTCATCAAGTGTGACTTTAGTTAAATCCTTTGCCTCCTCAATGGCGGTAGATTTAGCATGCCATGACTCGGGTAAAGATTGTAAAACTTTTTGAACATTATCCTCTATGGAATAAGTTCTACCAGGTGCTTTTAATTCATTTATGATGTGTGTGAATCGAGTGAACATGGACGTGATGGATTCTCCCTCATCCATTTTAAACATTTCATATTCATTGACTAACATGTAAATTTTGGACTTCTTAACTTGTGAAGTACCTTCATATGTGGCTTCAAGTTTTTTCCATATTTCTTTACCGGTATCACAACCACAAACACGATTGTATTCATTATCACTTAAAGCACAATAAAGAAAATTTTTGGCTTGAAAATTACGATCAACTAACCTTATTTTGGTGTCCGACATCTCCTCAAGTTTTTTTGGTTCACCCTTGGTATTTTTCAATTCATAATTTCCCTCTGAGATGACACGCCAAATTTTGAGATTGTGTGCTTGGATAAAGATGGTCATTTGGTTTTTCCAAGCCGGGTAGTTTGAACCGTTGAACAATGGTGGTTTTGCCACTAATTGTCCTTGGGGGGAGCTACTCGCCAAATACTCCATTTGATCTTTACGCTCTGGATTTTACTCCAAAAATACAAGCATCTCACTCTGATACCACTTGTCAATCGTTGTAGCCCGAGAGTATATACGTGTGCCCCGTAGCGTATATACAATATAGAGTCAGAGGGTGGGGTGAATGACTCTTTTCCCGTATTCAAGATTTTCTCTCTACCAAAGAAAAGTCTTGGCAAGATGGCAAACAATTATATCACAATATATAAAATAAAAATCAAGCACATGACATAAATTAAAGAGTATAGGGAGAGAAAACTTAACACCAGAGTTTTAATGTAGTTTGGCAACAAGCCTACGTCCACGCCTTAACACCAAGCCAAGGATTCCACAATCCACTATAAAACTCCTTCACGGACGGATAAGCCTTACAACTGGGGAATGAATCCCTACCGTGCTCACCAAGAGCCACAAGGATCACCAAGATGCCTTGCTAGTTCGGTTCACAAAGAACCTTCACCAAATGGTTCACAAAGAACCTTACAACAACTAGATAATTACAAAGAAATGCCCCTCACAATGATATGATAATAATTACAAAACAATCTCACACTACTCTCTCAAGAAATAATTCAAACAAGATGAATGTGTAAGAGAGATTGAGCACTTTGTGAATGAGTAACTAAAATGCAAGTGCAAAGTGTTAGGTTTTGGATGCAAAGATGCTTTTCACTAAAATGCTTGTACTAATGATGAAAACCAGGTCTAAACAAGCCTAATAGCTTGTATTTATAGTCCAAAGGCCAAATGAGTCATTAACTAGCCGTTGGGGGAAAGAAAAGATATTTTATTTGATAAACTAGCCATTTTCTGCCCATTGGAGTAGTTTTGCCTGTTGGACTCGTTGACGAGTCCCCTGCTCTCGTCGACTACTCACACACTGCCACTCATCAACGAATCCCTTGTGTTCATCAACGAGATCCCTAAATCAAAAAAAGTAATCAACATGAAAGTTGTGGCATTTTGTCTTAACTTTCCAGGGACACCAAGATTGTCCTTTTTGAAATTTTCTAGCAAATGTTATGCCCGAAATACCAAAAAGTATTTAGGACTCAAGGTTGCACTACGTTAGTGACGATTGTTTTATTTTTCCTTATGAAAAAGCATTTTAATGACTTAAAACATTCTTGGACAAAAGTATATGAAATATATTAAGCCTAATGAAGATCAATATTTGTACAAATGATTTTTTCTTGAATATAAGATATCTTATTTTATGAAAATACACTTAAAACTTATTTTGATATCTTATATGCTTAATATGTCTTTTATATAAATATGCTTGACTTTTAGGAATTTAGGACATACAATTAGTTTTGAGAAATCGACTAAGTTATGAAAATGTTTATAACTCATATATTACTTAACACTTGTCCCATTTTGAAAACTTAATTGGGTATAGGATTATTTTGACAAACTCTTTGTTTTTACTTTGAAAATTATGAATTGTGAGTTTGTTACTTTTGTACAGATCCTATATGCTCATGTGTCCTAGTATGCTTATGCAATGGCTCAATTCTTACTCAGAAATCATGCAAGACACATACCGCAAGAGTTACAGTACACACTCACTCACACAATCCTTATTACAATTAATGTATACACAATAAAAACTCCGGGATGTGCTTTGGTGCTTTCGAGTCAGCGTCCTTCCAATTTTTCCTATTTGATGTCTACTCGGTCCAATCTTTGCTTCTGATTTGGTACCTCCGTGTATCCGATACTTTGTACTTGTACTAGATAAGACTCACAAGGATGGAAAATACTAAGAACAACAAATATGTTAATATCATCAAAACATATAAACCAAGATAGTATAGCTGTCAGGGCTAACACATAGTATTGTTTGGGAGTTAATTAAAGATCATTTGATTCAATTTAGGAACAATTCAGAATTAATTGAGTATAATTCATAGAAAGGGTGTGTAGGGGGTGCTAATACCTTCCCCCACATAATTGTACTCCTAATACCAATTTTGGTTAAAGTAGATTGAAACTATTGATTCCTTAACCTTAGAATTAGTTTAAATACTAATTAACGAGTAATAATTAGGTGAACTAACTGCACCTAGGAAATAACAAGTTAGTGGTGACTTTATCAAACCATTCATATTATTATCTTTCATCATCCCGGACCCTATATATATATATATATATATTGATATCTACCTATACTAATACACAAATTTTTTACTTATAATTGAAAATTAGACTTTAAATCTTTAAAATGTGCTCGACTATTACTTAATTGTTGTTAACAAATATTTAGTAAATTACATTCTCTTTCAAATCATTGATTTATTTGTTCTATTTTTTTTTTCTTAGTCATTAACTTTGTATATGATATAATTTAAAAGTGACGTCAACATTAAACTCGACATTAACTTACGTATGACCAAAAAATGAAATCAATGGAAATGACGTAACATCCATTAATTAAAGCAAGGGATTATCACACCAATCTTTAGTTCCTAATAACGTATATGAAATATAACTCCTATGATACATTAGTAGGGAAATCAATAGCGAGATATCCTAGATGTCTATAAAAAGGACCCTTAAGGAAGGTAAGAGATCTTATCTCATTCTCACTCACTTTTTTACTGTTGCTATAATAATCCTAAAAATAAAATCAAATAAAATAATTAAAATTGAAAATTAAAAATTAATTAATAAATAATAATTATTAAATAATATAATATAATATAATAATATTATTTATATATATATATATATATATATGTAAAGGAAGTCTAAGTCTTCCTGAACATTCAGCAGATTTCCAAATCCCCCCTCTCAAAAACGTCTCTCTCTCTCTCTCTCTCTCTCTCTCTCTCTCTCTCTCTCTCTCTCTCTCTCTCTCTCTCTCTCTCTCTCTCAATTTCTCTTCCATTTTGTTAACTTTGGTGTATTCCCAAGAGGAGGGGGGGGTGAATTAAGTATTTAAAATTTTGTCCTAGGTTCAACTAATCCAACAACCAGTATTACACACACCTAGGGTCTGTCTATGCAGTTCCAAATACGCAGATAAATATAACATGCAGAAATTAAATCATGTGCAACATTCAAAATATAACATACACGTACGGAAATATAAACAGTGCACACACGATATGTTATTGGGGTTCGGCCAATACTACCTATGTCCTCGCCTCTAACTCGCAAGCCCAAGGATTCCACTAATGCTCATTTAACGGATGGAGCGGTACCGTTTACAACCAGGTCAATTAACGGCGGTGACCTCAACCTACAACCGCACCTTACCAGGATGGTGCACCTAACTTTCCTAATCGAGTCTACGCCAATATGAGACTATTCACCAGGGCTAGTCTCCCTCTTCAAGCCCATGCTTGGAATACAACAAATATAAAAATTTACGTACACGCAAATGCTTTTTACACAAACAGATATGTACCACTATGCACAATAAAATCAATGCACCTCAAACAGATAGGAACAATAAGCTCTGTGCAATAAGTGTCCAACTACACTCTTACAATCGTCAATATGCAATAACCACAAAGAGTGTGCAATTAATCTATCTTTAAAACCAAGTATCAATATTGATCAATCATAGCAATGGTTTCAAAGATTTGCAATAAGAGTGTTCAAAATATCTCACAAATGAATTTCTCAAAAAATATAGCTCAAGAGATACTTGAAAAGAATTCTTGTAAAAATGTATTTGTACAATCAAAATACAAGCTTAGTGAGCCTTGCGATGGTGATGCAAAGACTCACTAGCTACAAGGTTTTCCCACACAAAGAGTATAGATTATACCGGGAAAAAACCTTAGCTAAAACTCTCCAACAAAATCAAACAATCAATCTCAAGTAAAGAGAGTTTTGAGCAAGTGTAGCAACTAAAGATCACTCAATAACACTCTCAATAAACTTTGTTTATCAAAGGAATCACAATAGGAAAGTGTATTGGGTTTGTATGTGAAAAATAGGCACTTAAAATTTCAGAAGATTTTCAAGATAATCTAAGTGCTAATCATATCTTAATTTTGCAAATGAGCTTGTATACATAGGCATAGGCAAAATTATGACCGTTGGGGATATAAAGAAATTTATTAAATTTGTTTTAAAACTGTTTAGAAAAATTCACCCCATTTAACCCTATTTATGTCGGTCAAAAATTGTGCAACCCGAGAGGTTCAATCGACCATTATTAAGGTCCAGTCGACCGGGTTGCCAAGTTCGATCAACCAAGGGATTTTTGAACTACAGGTTCGGTCGACCGTCCAAAGACGATTCTGAGCCCTCCGAGGTTCGGTCGACCATACTAAGTTCAATTGACCGAACTTTATTATCTTCAGTCAACCAAGTTCTTTTAAACTTGGTGGTTCGGTCAACCAGGGCATTGTGACTTCCCACGTGTTCGTTCAGTCAACCAGGGCGTTGCTTTACCTTTTTGGTTGGTCGACCGAAGGATTAAACTATTGACCCCAGCGAGGTTCGGTCGACTGAATGGCCCTGAGAACTATGGTTCGGTCGACTGAACATGCCAATTTTGGGCATTTTGGTCCTTTTCCTCTTATGCAATGTCTCTAATCACATGATAAGCAATTCTAAGTCAAAAGGGAACTTTTTCATGTAGAGTTGTGTGTCCTACGATCATTCTAAGGTCTTGAGCTTATAGTCCTGTATGCACGATATGCAGATTATTGTAGACCCATTTGAAATGAAATTATTACAGACCCAATAATATTACAACAAATAATAAGTGTGTCGGGGTCTTCATATTTCTTCAAGTTGTTGCATGCTATCAATGTGATCCAGCTTAGTATGATCTTGCACACAAACTTTAAAGTCATCAAATACCAAGAGTATTTGTCATTATCAAAATCAGGTATGACCTATAAGGTCAACACATTACTCTGCGAAATTGAAGAACATACATCATTCCCAGGTCCCAGCTCCACTCTTCATAAATTTAACTGGAGAGATTTCATCTTTTGCAAGCCGTAGGCACCACTCCAGAGTTAGGGTAAGTGGACTAGATTATGTCAGTTTTTATTTTAAAATTTAACCGATTAAATTTGAGTATATGAATATGGTGATATTTATTTTATTTAAATATATACATAAGCAAATTAAAATACGTAGGTTTGATCTCTTCAACGTGATTGCTTGCATGCATGGTCAAATTAAAGAAAAAGAAGTTTCATATGTATAGCATCATACACACACTACAAGATCTAGAAAGGCAGGCATTTTGTTACAATAAAAATTAGAGAAATAATTGTAACAACTCATTCCTCCACAATGTATAATTTGAAAATTGCTAATCATATATAACATGTTATGTTTATGTTTCAATGTTAAGTTTCCTCTTTAGTTGTACTCATTGGTGGTTTACAAGGTTATAATTATGTGCATGTGGTTGGCTAGATGGGATGAGTTAAAATCAAATGAAATATTGAATTGAGAATATAAAAGAATCAAGTGATAAATTCAATTCCATTCTATTATGATAATTCAGATCCATTCCTTTCCTGTGTACCTAGTTAAGGTGTGAGTTATCTAAGAATGGGGATGGTGCTCAAGGAAATAGAACTTGTTGATTGAAGAGTAATTTACCGGCATAATGAACCTAGTAAGTTGCTATATATATATATATGAAAGTGACGTGGATGAGCGGGAAAATGTGGTGATAGAGTTGCTGGATAGATAGTGCTCTCTCTCCACCTGATCTCCAAAGAGAACGTGTAGCCTCTCACTACTCAATATCTAGGATTGAATAAAGCTTAACAAGCTTTACAAAAGGAAACTCCTTTCAATAAATTCAATATTCAGACTTCACTACTTTTTTAGTCTTACAATATGCTATCCTGGGGGAACAAGACATTGACTTTCTTCACAAGCATGGGTGACAAGGCATGGGAAACTAAACATGGGAAAACTAAGTAATTAAAACACTACACTAATTCTAACATCATAAACTCTCACACAATTTTCTAAACTTGCACATGCAAGCAAGATGTCTTGCATGTTTACAAATTAAATACAAACATAAGCCAAAAAGGGAGGCCCAATCTATATGGGGCCCAATGGAGCCATATAGGGCCCAAATGACCATGTGGGGCCCATATGGGTCTTAAACTCAAACTTGCAATGACATATCAACTCAAGTCTTCTCGTGCTAAAAATCTTCAAGATACTCCATGCGTACCAACAAGAGTTACAAACTAATGTGGACATCTTATGGCTGTCCACGTGTCACCATGTCGGCGAAGGAAACGGGTACTGATTCCCATCATATCTTTCTTTGAAATGAAGCAACAATTTGTATGGCATTTTGTTAGGAGTAAAAAAATAACGAAGAATTTAGCCCATCTTATGAGCCTCGTTCAAGGAGAGAAAGAGACGTTGAAAGAATTCATCCATCATTTCATTAAGGCAACTTTGAAGATTGAAACTTGGCCACAGAGTAACAGTATTCATCTTGACAACGACTCTACAACTTGGAGACTTCCTAAATTTGATCCATAGGTAAGAAACCCCTAGCTGATATGGAAGAGTTAATGGTGTGAGCCTAGAAATATATCAACATGGAGGAGGTTGTCACCACACAATAAATGAAATAGATTAGATTTGAAGAGAAAACATAATAAATATGTTGATAAAATAGTTGAGGGAGGAGTAAGGAAACATACTTCTAGTAAAGATTTCTCTTCTAAGTATGAAGAATAAGAGAAGGGGAGAGGGATTATTTATAGAAGAAAAAAAGGTGGCAAGGAACATGAGACTTCGTGAAATGTAAATTATGTCGGGAAAATATAGCCAGAAACAAGTGCTGATCGATAAAAAATTAGTCCCTCTGATGAGCATCACTCATGAGGTCCAAAAATATCTATCTGATAAGCACTGCTTATGAAACAACAAGAAACAAACATTGCTTAGTAAAAAATTTGGCCTATCTGATGAGCACTGCTCATAAGATCCAAAAATGTTCATCTAATCAGCATTGCTCATAAGACAATAATATACGGGTTCTGCTTGATGAAAAATTTGCCCATCTAATGAGCACTGGTCATGAGACCAAAAAATATCCATATTGTTATATTTGCACGCGACACTTATACTTAGTGAGATTCACAAACAAAGGAAGAAAAGCATGAGTTTTTGAAGTATTTCTAAGTGACAGTAGAAGACTCATCAACAAGTGTCCTCTACTCATCGACGAGGAGATCCAAAGAGCAAGAAAAATTCAGAGATCTTAAGATATCGAGAGCAGAAAACAGGCTTGTCGACGAATGCCATATTCTCGTCGATGAGTGTTCTTATTAGCTTTGGTGTATTCCCAAGAGGGGGGGGGGTGAATTGAATTTTTAAAATTTATCTCTTTGGTTAAACGAGATAGCCGTATAACACAACCTAGGGTCTTTCTGTCATACGCCAATCGCGCAGACAATAATATGCGAAAATTAAATCATGAGCAGCATTTACAATACAACAAATAGGGGTGTACAAAATTTACCGAAAAACCAAAAACCGGACCGAAACCGAATCGAAACACATTTTGGTTCAGTTTTTCGGTTTGCGGTTTCGGTTTCGGTTTTGAAATATAAAAAATATTGGTTTCGGTTTCGGTTTTGGACCAAAACTGAACCGAAAAAATCAAAAACCGAATTAATAAAAAATAATTATATAATTTTATATTATAGATGCTGCCTGTTGGTGTTGCAGTGTTGGATCGCCAGTCACCGGCGAGAAACCACCTCCGAATCCACTTCTGGTCAGTCTGGATGGAGGAGATTTCTGGGACGAAGTCCATGGCTCCATGCGGCGCTCGCGCTCCTCTTCTTGGAGCTTGAGAGAGATGCCTCAAACACGACGGACAGAACACAGAACCCTTCTGCCTTCTGGATCCGTTTCATGAGGTGGGTGGAGAACAGGAGAAGCCGGCGATCTTGTTATGGAGGTGCTTGGAGGGGATAATGGCCACTTCTTGGATGATCTTCTTGTTGGTGAAACGGATCCAGAACTTGGTGTGGAAATCCAGGGTCATGCGACTATGTGAGAGTAGTACTTCTCGATCACCTGCCGTCGCTGCCGAGAAGATTTCTTCACCGTCTTGGTGTGCAGTGCACACCCCCATCTCTATTTGTGTGTGTGTGTTTGAAAGAGAGAGAGAGAGAGGCCACCGGCGAACTGCAAAGAGGGCAAGCAGATTTGTGAAGGCACATGCAGCTGCAGGAACCACATGCTAGCCATCCCACATCGTTTGGAAATGGGAAGTGAACTAGGATGCCACCTTATATATTTTATATGGATCCTCCTTTTAGCATGTCTCATGGTTTGGGCTTTGCAATTAAAGCCTTGGCCCAGGAGTTCTGTAATGCCGTAATGGGCTGGGGCTCCCAGGCTCAAGTATTAGTATTCGTTTTTGATAGTTCAAAATTCGGTAAAACCAAAAATAATCGAACCAAACCGCAAAGTTCATGGTTTGGTTTGTTCATAAACTGACGGTATACGGTTCGGTTTTGGTTCAGTCTTTTTGAAAACTGAGGAGTTCGGTTTGGTTGGCGATTTTGGTAAAAACCGAACCGAACCGAACCTTGTACACCCCTAACAACAAACATGTGTGGTACATATAAAGTGTGGAAATATAAACGGACACACGATATGTTATCGGGGTTCAACCAATACTGCCTACGTCCCCGCCTCTAGCTCGCAAGCCCAGAGATTCCACTAATGGCTCACTTAACGGGTGGAGCGGCACCGGTTACAATCAAGTCAATTAATGAGGCTAACCTCAACCTACACCTTACCAGGATGGTGCACCTAACTTTCCTGATCAGGTCTAAGCCAATCCGGGACTATTTACCAAGGTTAGTCCCCATCTTCAGGCCCGTGCCTAGAATACAATAATGAAATACAATTTTTGTGTACATGGAAATATACTTCTCACACTAAACAGATATGTAGTACAATGTACACAAGTACTAATCAATCCACACCAAACATGTAAGAACTATAAGCTCAGTGGTGTATATTTGTATCTTTCTGCAAGCAATACTCAACAAGATGTGATCATTATAATGTTCAAGAGTGTTCTAAATAAGCTATATCTTTGAAACAAGTTATATCAAATCTCAGTAAAAAAATCAGGGTTTCAAAGATGCTAATCAAATAATCAAATTATCTTAAAAGATTTCCTTCAATGAAATGAGCACAAGAGTAGTTTGATAATATTATAGCTTGTAGAAAATACTTTGCACAACAAAATCAAGTTATAGGAATCTTGCAATGACAATGCAAAAATCCACAAGCCTATGAGTTTATCTCAACACAAGATTTACTATATTCAAATATGTGGGATAAACTTTGCTAAACTCCCCAAAATAAAATCAAACAATCAAGCCAAGCAAATGAGAGTATGAGCAATCTATACTAATCAATAACCTAATATAGAACTCTCACAAAGCTAAGATATGTCAAGGGAATGAAGATTTGAGAGTGTTTTGAAGTAAAATGGGCCCTACGAACTTTTGCAAATAGGGAGGATTTTTAATAATGACTTTTGCTAATCTCTCACTAATCCTCACAAATGAGCTCATATTTATAGACCAAGGCCAAATTATGACCGTTTAGGACATGTAGAGAATTATTAGGAAAGTTTTAAAGCAATTTAGCAAAGTTAGTACCGTTTAAAAACTTTTAACCTCGATAAAAAAATTTCCAACTGGAGAGCACTGATTGACCGAACTTGAGGTTCGGTTGACCAAGTGACAAAGTTTGGTCGATCGAGAGAAATTTGAACTAAGAAATTGGTCGACCAGACCAAGGGTCACAAGGGCGATTTTTCCATTTTCGCACGCTTCGATCGGCCAGGTGATTTTGAACTAGGTAGTTCGGTCGACCGGGAAGTTGGATTCTCCTACGTGGGGATTCGGTCGACCAGGGTGTTGCCCATATATTTCTGGTCGGTCGACCAAGGAGTCAAACTTTGACCCAGTGTGAGTTTGGTCGACCAAGTTATATGACTATTACAGACCCGAATTGAATAATAATGAAATACAATAAAAATGATCTTCAGGGTCTCATGCTTTACTTCATGTGCCATCAGTGTATCTTCTAATATAATCCTGCACACAAACTTGATAGCCATCAATTACTAGTATTTGTCATTATCAAAATCGGGTGTGACCCATAGGACCAACAATCTCCCCTTTTTTAATGATGACAAATACTTGCCTACTTCTTCCCCTTTGGGCAATAGAAAAAAGGGTCCAAATAAACATTTAGGAAAATAGACAAATAATAATCTGAATACAAGATTTGTCTGGGAAAAAGTTTTAGAAAATTTGGCAGCAAGTCATTTGAAAACAGTATAAGTGACCTGATTGAGTAATATATTTACAAGATCTCCACAACTACCTTCTAGGCCAGATAAACATTCTCAAAACATAAATATAACTATCAATCATGCAAGAGATATGATAGTCATGCATTTTATAGCACAAACAACTCATAAAGTATAAAACAATTAAGCACACAAACAATATATAGCTGGTTATTAAATTATTTAAATGACATGAAAAACGTAGTTAAACCAGAAATATCCTCAACTCATTGCGATTTAAGCATTTCATGAGACCCGCAGAAAATTTGAATTTAAAGACATGCAGTATATAAAGAATAGGTTTGA
This sequence comes from Malania oleifera, assembly GCF_029873635.1. NCBI lineage: Eukaryota > Viridiplantae > Streptophyta > Magnoliopsida > Santalales > Ximeniaceae > Malania > Malania oleifera. The sequence goes on along the minus strand of NC_080420.1, from coordinate 9,911,337 downwards.
GCATAAATACAGTATAACTAGTTCGCACACATTTTTATGTGTAGTTACTGAACGAGTTATGTGACTTTAAAATTATATATGTATATAATAATAATAATAATAATAATAATAATAATAATAATAATAATAATAATAATAATAAAGTAAGAGAGAAAAATTTTAGTTTTGAAATTAGTTCTTGCCATAAAAGATTACAATAAGTATATATGTATCCCCCTTATGATGTTTTCCTAAAGTGCTTGGGGTTGCTTGCCAAAAAAAATAATTTAAGGATCATGCAAGCAAGCAACATTTTTATGGTTTGTTAAATAAGCACACAAAATGAAATATAATCAAAAAATCACAACCACAATAATCCTAAAGATGTCAAACAAATTAAAGCAAGGATCACAAGACAAACACAAATAACATGTGGCAAAGAAATATATATCAATTTAAGATTTTCACAAAGATCATTTCGGTTAAGCACATGCCATAGTGAGTTCACAATAGATCTAAGCTAAATAATATTTGTGAGTAAAACAAAATAGGAATTTATGCTTAGATACTCTCCCTTTCAATTTGAATTATAGCTTAAATGAAATAAGCTACTTATACTCATCAAGATTGATTTTAGTATGTCAAGAGTATAAGTCATTCATTTTAAAGTCTTTTAAAAATAAATATACTGGATTAAGATTTATTCATTTTACCATTCGACCAGTATAATCACCCCTATAGATCACACATGCATCAGAAAACATATATTAAGGGATGAAATAAGACACATAATCAAGAATAATTCATATCAAAACATAGAGCTTTAAAAGCAGGTTATGATGTTCAGGGTTCATAGAAGAGCCTCAATATTCAAAAATCAAAGCATGATGCATATGATTTCTTTATGTTATTTCTCTATGGATGGAGCTACGCTCCTTAAATACCTAATGATTATGTGAAAATGAAATTCAATTTTCATTGAGTTTTCACTCATCCTTTCAAAAAGATTTTAACATTTTTATCATCATAATCATCTTTGTGCATATATTTGGTTTGGAAAAAATTCACTGAAATTTCGGCAGCATGCTGACTGCAAATTGAACATTTTCAAAATTTTTATGCACCAATTAAGACCTAATAGATTCAAGCAATAAATTCAAAATAATTCAGTTTGAGCATACGAGAACCTGTTTCTACTACCAACATGCAATACACTATATACTGCATCAGTCATGCAGTTGGCGTTTCATACAAGCATGCAAGTAAATAAATTTCTGCAATAGCCTTGTAGATGGCATTCCATGTAATCCAATATTATCAATTAGTATATTCAATAACAGTTCACAATATTAGATGATCAAAAATCACTATCCATCAAGATATGATATGAACAATAAACAACAGTGAATAATTATGAGTTTAGTGTTGTGTTGTTTTTCATAAAGGCTTATGGAAATATAATAATGAGAGCATTCAAAAGAGTCATGAAATTTTGAAAGGAAATGCTCCCCCTAAATTATGCACTTATTCATTTTATGCCTTTTTCATCTACAAATATTTTAGTCAGGGTTCCTAAGATTTTCAATGGATTTTTGACTTGACATGAATGCTTTAGGCTTATCAGACCAAAAAGTCACAATGAATATTCATTAAGATGATAAGCCAATATCTGCCTCTTTTCTTATGATTTTCAATATGTGAAAGAGGCCCAAGTTCAAATGGCTTTCCATTTTTAATGTCCGTGCATAGTTTTCTCGGACATTTGCTATTTCATATATGTTGAAATCTATAGCAATTTTATTAGCCATTTAACTTCACTAAAGTTATGAAGCTCTAAAGGATATGACTTAGCGTTTTGAGAGCTTATGAAATGTAGTAAAGAATAAATACTCTTAACAGTTAGAGTATCATTTAGTTCAAAAGAGTATTCAATATAAGTGGACATGATTCAAGATATTTTCATGGAAGTAGATATGTCCAACCGCTTAGGCAAAGAGCATTTATGAGTATTTGAATTTTCTTGAACAATGCTCTTCAAAGAATGGAAAGTATGCTATAAATATAATTACAATCTAAAGCAGGCTACAAGTGGATAGGTGAAACCTTATCAAATATGATCATGGTTTGGTAAGGATTTCCTATGAAGTGGATAGGTGAATGAAGATTAGAGGATTTAAATATTAAACTCAAAGGGAATAATTTGATTTAACAATAAAATACCAATCCCCTAGTGGATGCCTCTAATTTTGATTGTGTGAGGGATGTCTTATTATTAGCACGAGATAGATATGGAATTTATTATCATTGTTTATAGCAAGAGTGATGACCAGGTTTTGACAAATGAGATTAGGGTTCAAGATATATAGAATAGGATGGACCCCTAAAGCTTATTTCTATGCAATGAACACCAGTTGCTTAACTTAAGATGTTTTATCTTTAAGCATGAGTTAAGTATTTAGAATTATTTACCAAGCAAGAAAGCCTTGTCCATTTGGAAGTGGATTTCATCAAGTATGCTATAGCTGATGTTTTCATACTTTTGGCTTAATTATTTAAGATTCTTAGTATTCAATATAGTGTATAGTGAATGCATATACTAAGATTTGGAATTTTAAGCACGCACCACTTCCCGATCCTATACTCATCACAATCCTTTAACCTAATCCTAAGATCTAAGGAAGCATTAAATAATTAAGTAATATTAATTTAAATCCATTTTTCCTTAGGACCTACAACATTTGCTTTCATGATCACCCATATCATTTCTTTGTCTAGGCTTTAAGCACTTCTAAATAGACAATTAAAACTGACGTGCCCTTTCATTTTACTAAATAAGCAAATTTTGTATATGCTTGAAGGGTTTTTCTTATTTGTCATATTTTTACAAAAATAGACAGATGAATGATTATGGGACTTATAATATGAACCCTTTTTGAAAAATTTATTTCTTTTGGCTCTTAAGGGTTTATTATGATTATTCTTTTCATTTTTAACTTTGAGCATAAATCTAGAATAATCATCTATTTCTTTCTCTAAGCATATAATTTTCAATATTTTCTCAATATTTTTCTTTTCAAGAATAGCATGATAATTTTCTAACTTCTTTAATTGTTTTGCTATTCTTTTGTTCTCATTCTTCAAAAGTATTTTAAGCTTAGATGTCTCAACTAGAAGCTTATGCATTTTAGATAAAGTACATTTTAGTTCTTTGTTTGAAGGGATGCTTTCAACAGCGAATTCAATGCATGATTCATCATAAGATATATCATAATTATTACATGAATCATTGCATGCAACAACAACAATATTTTCACAAAGATCAACAGATGATTCTCCACATGATATTTTGCAACAATCAACATAAAAATCATCCACTGCATTACAAACTAAAACAGGAGGTGAATCATATACCTCCTCATTGATTACTAGCTCATGATTCGCCACTATCAGATCATCTGATCTTGGAGTTTCTAGAGTAGCAATCTCCTTTTCCTAGGTCTCTCCATATCTCTTTTCCAGCTCAACCCAGATCTCCCGTACACTACTACATGCCATAATCTCAAAAAGAATAACAGCATCTAAAGCACAATACAATAAATCCATGGCATTAGAATTAATCATATTAAAGTCATTTTCATTTATTTGTGCACATCTTCCTTTAGCAGTCACAAGCCAGACCCTCCAATCCATAGATTTTATAAATATGCTGATTCTAATTTTCCAATGGGTGTAATCTCCGCCACCAAATAATGGAGGGCTAGAAGGTGACTGTCCCTCTCTGAATGGGGATACACCAAATTGAGTCATCTCGATCTTTAGCAAAAATGTTTTAGTTAATGCCAAGAGGCTCTGATACCAATTGTTAGCTTTGGTGTATTTTCAAGAGGGGGGTGAATTAGAATTTTAAAATTTATCTCTTAGGTTAAATAAGATAGTCGTATAACACAACCTAGGGTACTTCTAATCATACACCAATTGCGTTGACAATGATATGCAAAAATTAAACATGCACAGCATTCATAATACAACATACACGTGCGGTAAATATAAAGTGTGGAAATATAAATGGACACACGACATGTTATTGGAGTTTGGCCAATACTGCCTACGTCCCCGCCTCTAGCTCGCAAGCCCGAGGATTCCACTAATGGCTCACTTAACCAAATATAGAACTCTCAAAATGCTAAGATATGTCAAGGGAATGAAGATTTGAGAGTGTTTTGAAGTAAAATGGGCAATATGAACTTTTGGAAACAGAGAGGATTTTTTATAATGATTTTTGCTAATCTCTCACTAATCTTCACAAATGAACTCATATTTATAGACCAAGGCCAAATTATGACCATTTAGGACATGTAGGGAATTATTAGGAAAGTTTTAAAGCAATTTAGCAAAATTAACCCCATTTAAAAACTTTTAACCTCTGTAAAAAAATTTCCAACCCGAGAGTACTGATTGATCGAACTTGAGGTTCAGTTGACCAAGTGACAAAGTTCGGTCAACTGGACTAAGGGTCCCAGGGGTGATTTTTCCATTTCTGCGTGGTTCGGTCGAACAGGTGATTTTGAACTAGGTAATTCGATCGACCGGGAAGTTGGATTCTCCTACGTGGGGATTCGGTCGATCAAGGCGTTGCCCATATATTTTTGGTCGGTTGACCGAGGAGTCAAATGTTGACTCGGTGGGAGTTTGGTCAACCAAGTTATATGAACTTGGTACGGTATGGTTGATTGAGCTATGCTCAAATTGTTTACCACTGATTGGTTCAGTTGATCGAATATTTTTATATGTTTTGATTCGGTCGACTGAACATGCATTTTTAATGCATTTCGATTCTAATTGCCTTTTGCAATAACCCTATTCATATAATGATTAAATTTAAGAAGATATGGCATATTTTTATAAAGTATAGGAAGCTCTAAGGTCAGTCTATATCTTTTAAGGACACCGAAAAAATCCGTCATCGGTCGACCTTGTCTAAGGTCATTTGATTTTCAAGTGATGTGTAGGGACTTAGAGTCATTCTAAGGCCTTTGAGATTTATGGTTCTTACATGCATGATATGCATTAAATATTACAAACCTTTCCTATATTACTATTACAGACCCGAATTCAATAATAATGAAATACAATAAAATGATCTTCAGGGTCTTCATTCTTTACTTTATATGCCATGAGTGTATTTGCTAATATAATCTGCACACAAACTTGATAGCCATCAATTACCAGTATTTGTCATTATCAAAACCAGGTGTGACCCATAGGGTCAACAGTTCTTCTTGGTCTCGTCGAAGAATCCCCTATTCTTGTCGATGAGAAATTCTGAGCTGCGAGCAGTTTTTTGAATTTTGAATTTGAATGTTGAGGTGGTTGGGTAATCGGAGGGAAACTTGCGAGAGAGTGTTATATATGTCATTTTGGGCATGTATTGAGAAAGAGAGAGAGAAAGAGAGAGTGAGTGATCATTTGAGAAGTGTATTGTGTACTTTGTGATTTCTTTAGTGAAATTCTTATGCCATTGCTTCCATGGATGTAGGCTTTGCCGAACCATGTAAATCTTGTTGTTGTTCTTGTTGTTTATCACTTTCTGGTTTTGTTTCATTTACTTGTTGTATCAATTCCATTGTGCTTCGTTTTTATCCCATCCAGATAAAAAAATTGGTATCAAAGCGATTGTTGTTATGACATCGGGATCGTCTTCTGCAAAATTTGATATCGTTAAATTTGATGGAACCGGGAACTTTGGTTTATGGAAGAGGAGAGTGAAAGACATTCCTGTGCAACAAGGAATGGGAAAGGCATTACTTGGTATTCAATCGGATGGAATGGATGAGGCAACATGGGGAGATTTGCAAGCAAAGGCCGCTTTTACAATACGCTTATATTTGGCCAACAAAGTACTCTATTGGAAGATGGAGGAGGATTCTCTAGCGGCTATAAGGTGAAAGTTAGAGAGCTGGCACATGTCCGAATATCTTAATAATAAACTTTTTCTTAAGCAACGTTTGTATTGGCTTAAGATGGTTGAAGGATCAAACTTAGATCAACATATTAATGCTTTCAATCAAATTATTAGTGATTTGATGAAAATTGATGTTAAGTTTTATGAGGATGACAAAACTTTGATGTTGTTAAACTCTTTACCCTTGACTCATACCTATGAAAATCTTGTGACCACTTTTATGTGAGGAAAAGAAACTCTTGATCTTGAAGAGGTAACAAGTGCTTTACTAAATTTTCATCAAAGATTGAAAATATGTGATGAAGGAGAAGGACTTGTGGTAAAGGGTAATAATGAGTGAGGCAAGGGAAACTCTAAACATGGATCAAGTCAAAAATCCCAAAATCAATCCAAGAAGAAGAAAGAAATCCGGTGTTATAAATGTGGTAAAAATGGGCATGTGAAACCGGAGTGTCCAGATTGGAAAAAGGGAATTTCTAAGAAACATGAGGGTACTTCAAAATATATGAATATTGTTCAAGAAGGAGGTTTAGCGTATTGTGATGGTGATGTTCTATCAGTTTCAGCAGGGTCAAAAAATCTAATGGACTCTTGGACACTTGACTCGACATGTTCTTATCACATGACTCCTAACAAAAAGTGGCTTAGAACTTACATGTTAGTGAATTCTGGATCAGTTCTTATGGGTAATGATGCTTCTTGTTAGATTATTGACATAGGAAATGTAAAGATAAAAATGTTTGATGGTGTTGTAAGAACGTTGTGTAATGTAAGACATATACTAGAGTTGAGGAAGAGTTTGATATCACTTGGAACTTTAGATTGTAATGGCTTTAATTACAAGTCCAAAGGTGGAGTTCTAACGGTATGGAAAGGTAATTTGAGTATAATGAAAGGGCAGAAACTGGATGAGAATATCTACACATTACAGGGAACTACCATTGTAAGTGGATCTGCAGCAATAGATGCTGAATCAGATGAGATCGTCTTGTGGCATATATGCCTTAGGCATATAAGGGAACACAACATGAAAGAAATACACAAGAGGAAATTGTTGAACAGTTTGAAATCATGTCAGCTAGAATTTTGTAGGAATTGTGTTCTTGGAAAACAGAATAGAGCAAGGTTCAGATCAATTATACACAAGACAAAGTGTATTCTTGATTATGTGCATTCGGATGTTTGGGGCCTGGTTAGAGTTGCATCAAAGGGTGGACATGTGTATTATGTGAGTTTCATTGATGATTACTTATGGAAGGTCTGTGTTTACTTCATGCGTCACAAATCAGATACATTTGCCAAGTTTAAGATTTGGAAGGCTAAAGTGGAAAACCTAATAGGGAGGAGAATCAAATACATAAGGTTGGATAATGAGACCGAGTACACTGATTCTCGGTTTATGGAGTTTTGTGAAAAGCAAGACATCAAGAGACACTTTATAGTTTGCCGAACACCTCAGCAAAATGGTGTGGCAGAACGAATGAACCGGACTCTTTCTAAAAGGGCTCGGTGTCTTAGATTAAATGTAGGGCTACCAAAGAACTTCTGGGGTGAGGCAGTGAGTATAACTTGTTTTCTGATAAATCGATCACTAAGGGCATCATTAGAGGGCAAAGTGGCGAAAGAGGTTTGGACAGGAAATGCAGTAGACTGCTCCAGATTGAAGGTATTTGGGTGTCTAGACTATGTTCATGTATTTAGTGAAAAGAGGTCTAAACTTAACCCTAAGTCTCGTTGTTGCATCTTTTTGGGATATTCAGAGGATGTAAAGGGGTACAAGCTATGGGACCCAGTGGCAAACAAGTTGGTGATTAGTAGGGATGTAGTCTTTGATGAAAAGACTATGGTGAAGCGTGCTAAAGAGTATGATGAACAGAAACAGGAGCTAGAAAGCTAGAACAGTGATGAAATGTTGTGTAGGTGGAGTTGGAAGCTTAGGGCAACAGAAATGATCATGGTCCTAGGGTTGTAGGGAGCTCTAGTTCGAGAAACTAGCAAGTAGACGATATACCCATATGGAGATCCAGACACACTATCAGACCTTCGCCAAGTTATGGATTTGAAGAGTTAGTATCTTATGCTTTCCTTACTAGTTGCAACGATCCAACTACATTTCAAGAGGCAGTGCACAAGCAGGAGAAAGATAAGTGGATGAGTGCGATGATTGAGGAGATGGAATCACTACATAAGAATCAAACTTGAGATTTGGTGGAGTTTCCAGATGGGAAGAGACTGATAGATTGCAAATTGGTATATAGGAAGAAGGAGGCAATTTCAGAAAAGGAAGGAGAGAAATTCAAGGCACGGTTGGTGGCAAAAGGATACTCATAGAAGAAGAGGGTAGATTACGATGAGATTTTTTCTCCAATGGTCCGATATACTTCTATCAAAATTATGTTGGGGTTGGTAGTTTATTATGATCTTCATTTAGAACAAATGGACGTGAGACGACGTTTCTTCACGGTGACTTGGAGGAACAAATCTACATGGTACAGTTGGAGGGATTCATTGAACCGGGAAAAGAAAATTTTGTTTGCAAGTTGAAGAAATCTCTTTATGGGCTAAAACAGTTTCCAAGGCAATGGTATAAGCAGTTTGATGCTTAAATGATCAAGATTGGCTACAAGAGGTGTGAGTATGACTGCTGCGTATATGTGAACAAGCTTGAGGATGATTTTCTTATTTTCTTGCTATTGTATGTCGATGATACGTTGATAGCTGAAAAAGATTTAATTGAGATGAATCAGTTAAAGGACCTATTGTGTAAGGAATTTGACATGAAGGATCTTAGTTCAGCTAAGAAAATACTTGGGATGGAGATTTGCTGTGACATAACTACAGGGAGATTATGGCTATCTCAGAGCGGTTATGTAGAGAAGGTGTTGGAGAGGTTTAGCATGGTTGATGCAAGACCGGTAAGTACACCTCTAGCGAATCATTTCAAGTTGTCTACTGCAAATTACCCAAGTACGGATGAGGAAATCCGAGACATGTCAATGGTCCCCTATGTTAATGCGGTGGGGAGTTTAATGTATGCCATGGTGTGTGCAAGGCCATATTTGGCTCAAGCAGTGAGTGTGGTTAATAGGTTTCTCTCTAATCCAAGAAGGCAGCATTGGGAAGCCGTCAAATGGATACTTAGATACTTATGGGGTACATCTGGATATAGCATCATGTTCGGTAATAATCAGGGTTGTCCTTCAGTTATGGGGTTTATTGATGTTGATTATATTGGAGATATGAATGACAAAAGGCCTACAATGGGGTATGTGTTCACCCTTATAGGAGGACCGGTATGTTGGAGATCCATGGTATAGTCTCTGGTAGCATTATCCATGATTGAGGCAGAATATATGGCAGTTGCCAAAGCTGCAAAGGAAGCTTTATGGTTGACTGGTTTAGTCAGAAGGCTGGGGTTATAGTAAGATGGAGTGGTGCTCCATTGTGATAGTTAGAGTGCCATTTACTTGGTGAAGAATCAGATATACCATGCTAGAACCAAGCAAATTGATGTGAGGTTTCACAGGGTTCGGGAATTGATTTCTTCGAGTGAGCTTGTGTTAGAGAAAGTTCATATGTCTGAAAATGCAGCGGATATTCTAATGAAATCAGTTAATTCTGAGAAGTTCAAGCATTGCTTGGACTTACTCCATATCTCAAAATTGATAGAAGTGAGACAACCCAACTGAGTGATTCAAGTTCAAGGTGGAACAGTTAGACATGTTTTTCAGGATTCTCCTAAGGGGCATATAATTGCCAAGGTGGAGATTGTTATATTTGCGTGTGGCTCTTATACTTAGTGGAATTCACAAACAAAGGAAGAAAAACTTGAGTTTTTGAAGTATTTCTAAGAAGCAGCAGAAGACTCGTCAACAAGTGTCCTATACTCGTTGACGAGGAGATCTAGAGAGCAAGAAAAATTCAAATATCTTGGGATACCATGAGCAAAAAATGGGCTTATCAAAGAATGCCCTGTTCTCACCGACTAGTGTGTTCTTCTTAGTCTCGTCGACGAATCCCCTATTCTCGTCGACGAGAAGTTTTGGGCTGCGAGTAGTTTTTTGAATTTTGAATTTGAATGTTGGGGTGGTTGGGTAATCAGAGGGAAACCTTTGAGAGAGTGTTATATATGTCATTTTGGGCATGTATTGAGAGAGAGAGAGAGAGTAATAATTTGAGAAGTGTTTTGTGTACTTTGTGATTTCCTTAGTGAAATTCTTGTGCCATTACTTCCGTGGATGTAGGCTTTTCTGAACCACGTAAATCTTCTTGTTGTTCTTAATGTTTATCACTTTCTAATTGTGTTTCATTTACTTATTGTATCAATTCCGTTGTGCTTTGTTTTTATCTAATCTATATTTCAACACAAATGATGAGCACCCGCTCAAAAGGTAATAATAGATAGACAATGTTCAATAAAAAATTGGCTCATCTAATGAGCACCACTCATGGAACTAAAAAAAAAATGTCTATTTGATGAGCACCACTCATAAGACAACAAGAAACGAGAATTACTTGGTAAAGTACTGACCCATTTGATGAACACTACTTATGAGACCCAAAGATACCTATCTGATGACTTAATTTGAATCTTGTTATAATAAAAGGACTTATAGTAACTGTAATATACTCTTGAGCCAAAAAGGTAACTCTAAGACTTGAGAGTAGGGGAATAACTGATGTAACCTAAAAGAGATCTTGATATTAAACTCGACATTAACTTATGTAAGACCAAAAAATGAAAAGACATCTAGGGATCTGTGGAAAATAGGTTACATCCATTAATAAAAGTAGGGGGTTACCACACCAATATTTACTCCCTAATAGCATATCTAAAATGCAATCCATGTGATCCATTAGGAGCGAAACCAATAGGGAGGTATTCCAAATGCTTATGAAATGGACCCTTAAGAAAGAGAAGACATCTCATCTCATTCTCACTCAATTTTTTTTATTGTTTTGTGATATGTCCAAATTTATCCTCATTAAGTAGACTATTGAAAGTTGACCAAACTTATGATTATGACTTCCATAAACATGAGAGAAGGCCAAAGCACTCATTAATGGGGCAGTTACAAAGTTACCCAAGCCAAGACTCTTAAAGGTTAAAGTGATTCACGTTTACGCAATTATAAACCCATTAAAACCATATCAACACAAGGTCAAACTCCGCCATTATAAAAGGGGACCCGGAGAAAAGGTAAGGGCATCTAATTTCATACTCATTCTTTTACTGTTGCAATTAATCTCTCAACAAGTCCCATACTTAGGCATTGGAGTAATCCCACGGGATACACCTCGGGTCCTCCAAGCCATCCTTATTTGCTTCTTTTCAGGTGGTCATGATCAAGGAACGATTCGTGAAGGTCGTTCGATTTTTGGTAGCGACAGTTGGCGCCTTCTGTGGGAAATTCTTAAGAGGTTTTCTTTATCAATCCTTGATCATGAAAGGTAATAGTGTTTGGTTCAACCTTCATTTTTTGCATTTCACAAAACGATTCAACAGCTTCATTAGCTTTTCCACGACTTGCCAAACCTCCAATCATGGTACTCCAAGAAATCACATCTCTTTGAGACATTTTATCAAAGAACTGGAAGGCTTGATTTATGCTTCCACATTATAAATTTCGATGAGTGCATTGCAAATTTCCCAAAAAACACCTAAGGCATCGACATAGCGCCCAATCCTAGCATACCCAGATATCATTGATGTCCAAGAAACAATCGTCTTATTGGGCATCTTGTCAAAGAATGATTTCGCCCCACGCAGCTGACCCAATCTAGCATGCCTAGAAATGAGATTGTTCCATGAAATTGCATCTCTATATGACCATGGACTTGCTTATCCAGATCTTGACTCAAAGTGCATGAAACAAGATTCTAGTAGTCTTGGGTAAACCAACTTGGAAGCCACGAGTTGTTGTTCAGACTGTTAGTGAGATTGATATACTGGATGATGGATATCGTTGGTGCAAGTATGGATAGAAAGTGGTGAAAGGCAATCCTAATCCCAAATTTGATATCCATTTTGGAGTAGAATTTGATCAGAGGAAGGAAAAGAAAGGAAAGAAAAATGAAAAGGAAATTAGTTTTTCATTGTATTTTCTCTCTATATCAAATACTATTAAAATTGAAAATTTTTGTTCTAATATTATTTAAAATTAAAAAAACTGCAACAATTTACTTATTGCCTTTGCCTTGGCTGAAAGTCAGCGATGGGATAACCGTACATAGAACTGCTGCTTTTTATTACCTTTGCCTTGGCAGAAAAGTAGCATAAAAAATGTATGGATCTTTACTCCAGTTTCCCAAGACAGCCCAACAAATGAGCACAGGTCATGAGACATGAAGAAATGACCCAACGGATGAGTAAAGCTCATGAGGCCACAAGATAGCCCAACAGATGAGTACAACTCATAAGGCGTGGAGAAATAGCCCAATTGATGAGCAAAACTCATGAGGCCCCAAGACAGCCCAACAAATGAGTACAACTCAAGAGGCATAAAGAAATGATTCAATTGATGAGGAAAGCTCATGAGGCCATAGGATAGCCCAATAGATGAGCACAACTCATAAGGCATGAAGAAACAACCCAATTGGTGAGCAAAGCTTATGAGGCCTCAAGACAACCTAACAGATGAGCAGAGCTCATGAGGTATGGAGAAATGACCCAACTGATGAGCAAAACTCATGAGGCCACAAGACATCCCAAACAGATGAACACAGCTCATGAGGTATGAAGCAAAGGCCCAACTAATGAGCAAAGCTCATGAGGTCTGAAGACAGCCCAAATAGATAAGTACAACTCATAAGGCATGAAAAAAAGACCCAATGGACGAACAAAGCTTATGATGATTAAAGAGTCCCTCAAAGAGCTGCTCAAATTGAAGTTGATTGGCATAAGGAAAGCCTAAAAAAGCTGCATAGATTGGAGTTGTTTAGCACAAAGAGTGCCTCAAAGAGCTACTCAGCACAAAGAGCATCTCGAAGAGCTACTCAGCATAAAGAACATCTCAAAAGAGCTGCTCGACACCAAAAGCATCTCCAAGAGCTGCTTGGCATGAAGAGAGTTGCTTGACTTAGATCAACTAGTGGAGCCACGGATTAGCCCAAGATGGCTCGTTAAAACTACCATCGGCTCGAATCAACCGGTGGAGCCACTGACTAGCCCAAAATGGCTCATCAAATCTATCATCGACTCGGATCAGTTGATGGAGCCACGAACCAGCCCAAGACAAATCGTCAATGCAATCATCAACTCAAATCAACTGGAGGAGCCGCGGATTAGTCTAAGAGGACTCTAGTGAAATAAAAACAGCTCGTCAACATGAAAGGTGACCCAAACAAGTGTTCAAAGCCACGAATGATCCCAAAATGACTTAGACAATGCCAAACAAAAGGCGGATATTTTTAACAAAAAAGACTTTGAACCTTGAAAATTGATTTCAAAGGTTCAAAATTTTGAGGGAGGGCAACTGATATACCCAAAATTATCCTCATCAAGTAGACTATCGAAGGTTGACCACACTCATTATTATGACTTCCATAAACACGAGAGACGACCAAAGCACTCATTAATGGGGCAGTTACAAAGTCGCCCAAGTCAAGGCTCTTAAAGGTTAGAGTGATTCACGTCTGCGCAATAATGTGCCCATTAAAACCATATCACCACAAGGTCAAACTTCATCTATAACAGGGGACCCGGATAAAAGGTAAGGACATCTAATTTCATATCCATTTTTTTACTATTACAATTAATCTCTCAACAAGTCCCTTACTTAGGCATCAGAGTGATCTCATGGGGTTCACCTCGGGTCCTCCAAGTCATCCTTATTTGTTTCTTCTTAGGTGGTCGTGATCAAGGAACGATTTGGAAGGTCTTTCAATTTTTGACAGCAACATTTTGAAAATTTTTCCAAATTCACCAACTTAAGCATTGGAATGATCTCTCAGAGTAGACCTTAGGTCCTCTAAGCCGTTTTTCTCTCATTCTTGGAAGGTGATCAAAATCGTGATTGATCCAAATTCTTTTAGACAAATTTTGATAGCAAGAGTAAATATTTGATTTACTATTAATCTAATGAGTTGAAGCTTGAGAAGGGAAACAATTAATTAAGAAAAAATATCAATAATTTTGTATTGTATCTTTTAATAGTGGATAATTAATTAATAAGGGCTAGATCTTAGCAAATAACAAAACTCACACAAATCATCCTTATATGTTATATGTAAATTAATACTATATAATAATTGACAAATTGTTAAAATATATGTTTTGTTCATTTCATTAACTGTAAGCATGATTAAGTTAAAATTTAAAAGCTTTTAATGATCAGTGAGATAATTTATATAAAATAATTAGAAGGTAGCCATGATAGCAACCGCTCAACACGTGGCCTTTCTGTAGTTACATGGACACATATAATAAAAAAATGCAAATGATACAGTCACGTGCTATAAAATATATGTAGGTGAATGGAAATGCCAGACTGGATCCAAAAGCCCAATGATGGTTCTTGCATTTTGCAATGGACTTCTTTGTGAATACATTATGTATATTTGTTGTTCTCGTTAAGGCATCAAAGACAGTTTGGCCGAGTGGTCTAAGGCGCCAGATTTAGGCTCTGGTCCGAAAGGGCGTGGGTTCAAATCCCACAGCTGTCAAATTCAAATAATATGTGTATTTTTTATTTTAATTAGGAAAATAAGGCTGCAGTAATGCTGAAAATTTCTTGGGTTACCATGTATGACACAAACACTAAAAAAAAAAACACAAACAACCACACATACATTTATATATGGATGAGAAAATATATACAAAGAGTTGAAAAGAGCTAGGTGGCTTGTTTGCCGTTACCTGGACGGGGCAGCGCCGCAGCTGAACAGAAGGAGACCTGAGCCTCTCCTCTTCACGGCCACTCTCTCTCTCTCTCTCTCTCTCTCTCTCTCTCTCTCTCATTATTTTACTATTTAGTTTATTTTAATGTCATTTAAATACTGAATTTGTAATTTATTTTTATTTAATCCAGCATTGAAGTTTGGTTTTTTTAGCATTCATTTGGGATTTATTTTAATTAAACCTTGTTGAATTAATCATTTTTATTGAAACTATTAATGGGAATTATTGCTGCTTGAGTTATTTTTGAGTTGAGTTCTTTATTTGTGTGAGTTATTTTTATTGTAAAGTTCAAATTAAAGTTCCCCTTATTGCCATTTAATAACTTTATTTCACTTTAATGTCATTATATCTTGTGGGAATTCTTTAGTGGTTTAAATTTTGTTATGTTCATTTAAGATTTTGTTGAGCTTATTTTTTGGTTAGTTTAGTTTACTTTCACTTAGTTGAACCATTGTTAAATTCAACTTAATTTTAGATGTTATTGGATCCTTTTTTTATTTATGTTATTAAGGTGTTGAATTTGTTTGAAATTGCTAAGTTTATTTTGCCTTTATTTGATACTGATTAATGAGATTCTTGCTTTTGATTTATTATGTGAAGTGTTTAATTAGTGAGTTGTTTTGTCACGTCCCAAACCCGAAAACCTAGGGGTGAAAATGTAAACCAACCAGTCCCTGTACCATATAAAACATCCAAAGATACAAGACAATAGACGAGGGTCCAACCCCGTGGGGTTACCAGACATCCTATACACATCCAAACATAACATATCATACATAGCGGAATAAGGTCTTACTATATACATATAGTACCATACTAGAGTGTATACAAGAGCAGAAACAGGCTTTATCATACAACGTATAATTAGGTGCCCAACACATCCCAAAATGGCAACCCATCAAAACATAGTCCTAACACTTACCCAAGCGCTAACCACAGTACATCAGCCATTACGCTCCCTACACCAAGACGCTAGTTCCGGTTACTCGAAGGACCTGTAAAAATGTACGTATAGTAGAGGTGAGATACCTCTCAGTAAAGAAGAATACATGTTATATCGGTGTGTGACATTTGAGTGTTATCATGATGCAACATACACGCAGTTAAATGCAGTTCCAGTACTAATTTCACAACAGTGCATACACGTACACACACACATGATCAACAAACCCGGTGTCGTCACACCCATCGGCTTGAAGCCAGCCCACGACATACGGCGTTGGCTCGTAGCCAACCCACGAACACGGTGCCACCAGCACATGGCTAGTCCCTGACTCCCATGACATCGTACCAGCGCTAAATTAGTGGATCCACACCCTTTGGCATGATCAATCGGAATAGGCTCACGCCCTCGGATATAGAGCCGGACACTCTCAGTACCTGAAACAATTCGGAACTGTGTTCCTACTAGCATTTCAACCAATCACACATACACATGCATGCTCATATAATCAAACAAACCACACCCATTTGATAATCTAAAATCATGGTTTTTTTCAAACACAAACAGTTTAAAACAAGTCAAAGCACGACCATCCCTATAACACAATATAAATCAACATATATGTTTGATTTTCAACAAACCAAGAATGCAGCCCGTCGCCCTCTTTTTCCCAAAATTGTAATCATGAAAAACCCATAGTTTTTCTCGTTAAATTTTCCCAAATGAGTTGCCAAACACACACACAGGACCGTGAACCACAGTTCCACCGTGTCCGATTTCAAAAAGAACAAATATAAACACAATTCCCCTTACCTTTTCCCCAAATAGTAAATCCCGAACTCTAAGGCCCCTAAGTAGGGAACTGAGTTCCAAAACCTACAATTAACAGTACAAAAGATACTCACAATACTGTTCTCTACTAAACTACCATATCAGAATTGAAAACCCCAAAACCCGAAAATCTCTGAAACGAGATTTTGATCCGTAGAACTTGTAGAGAATCCTTCGACGATCTTCGTGGTAACTTCAGATTTACGATTCTCGTGACGAATGATGAAGAAATCTAGAGAGATAGTGAGTAGGGAAAGTTCTAGAGAGATAGAGAGAAGATATTTAAGTTTTCTTAACTTGGAAGTAATGAAACTTCTATTTATAGCCCCTTGACCCGGCCAATTCTCGTCGACGAATTGCGTCCTCATCGACGAGGCTCTATAGTCCTCTCTTCGACGAGACCAAGACCTTGTCGACGAGTCTGGGATCTCCAGTTTTTTTGAAACCCCTCAGCTTCTCCTCATCGACGAGCCTCTGGATTTCGTCAACAAGAGATGCAAAGCCTTCGTCGACGAATTCTGGTTTTGTCGACGAAGCCTGTTCAAATTCTAATTTTATCCCTCGCTTATTTATTTAAACCCATATATCACGGTTCGGGTTCTTACATGTTTGGTTAGTTTATGCGTGTTAGGTTTGTAGTTTAGATTTCGCTTGCTTTAATTTTGTCATAAATATTTCAAAATCCAAAAAAAATTGAATCTAAATCATGTTCGGTAAAATTGTTTTTTTTTTTTTTTTTTCTATTTTGCACTAGTTTAAAACTAATTTGCATTCCCTAAGGAAACGATCTGACTTGTTTGAGCTAATTATTACACGACGTAACTCCTATACTTTGGATAGTCATAGTGCTTCTCATTTTTAGAAGGAGGCTCAGGTCTCCTTCTGTCCAGCTGCGACACTGCCCCCTCCATGTAACAGCAAACAAGCCCGCTAGCTTCCTTCTTTAAACCCTAGAAATTCAGCTGCCCAGCACCTACTAAACTCAAAAGAAAGCCTGCTGCCAGCGCCTCACTACCAGCGTGCCAAGAGGACCTGGTTGCATGGTCGGATCAAATCATTTTTTTTATTATTTTTTTTCTTTTCTTTTCTTATTTCTTCCTTCTTTTTTTTCAGCGCACAAGCCTGATTTTGACTTTCCTGCAGCCTGTAACTCTAAAAGCTCAAAACATAAAAATTATAGATAATTTCCTCGGCATTCCATAGCATTTGAATTATCTCAATCGAAGCTTAAATGAGAAAGTTACGCTCAGATTATGAAGTAATGTCGAAATAGTCCATAAAAACAGCGCATGGTAACTTCACGTCCGATTTCGACCTTGATGCAGGCAGTATTTTTCAAAATGAAAAACATGAAAGTTGTAGAGGGTTCTCTTAAATTTTTATAGCACTTTGAATTATCTGAACCAGAGGCCGGATAAGAGAGTTACGCACAGATTACGAAGTAGTGTCGAAAATGACCTCTCTTTGTGTGCATGGGTCGGCTTCCAAAAATTATCCTTTAAATGTCCATGAAAATCTTAGATGCTCACGGTTTTGATTTGACTTCCGCGTCACGTACACAACACCGTTTCATGCTCATGATCTGCGTACATAATTAATGTCCAAAAATTGTCCTGTAATAATAGGACACGAATGACTGTAAATTTATAACAAAAATAGGCTATTTATCTCAAGATTATCAAACGAGTTCAACGTTAAAATATTATACATAATTAGGCAATTAATTAAAATTATAATCATCAATGCATGAATTTAAACGCCTAATTACGCATCTTTAATGCATAATCACATGGAATTGGTTTCTGTGTTGTCTTCGTTCCATTACCGATAGGGATAACATTTGTCTTATATCAGATCGACATCTAGGAATTCTCGCTACAGTGCAACACAATCCTGATTAGCAAGCACCACGTGCCCACCACTGATTCTACCTTCGACATGTGGTCAGCAACTTTAATACAAAAGTACAAAGTGTAAATCTTAAGTGTATGACTGAGTGAGCGGGAAGGGAGCATCAGGTAAGAAAATTTGACAAGTGGATGGAGAGGATATTCGATGAGGGTGGAGAACTAGCAAAGTCATTTTTCGACTAGATCCCTCCTCATATGTGGACTCAATGCCACGACGGTGGATGAAGGTATGGAAACATGACCACTAACCTTGTGGAATGTTTCAACACTGTCCTGAAAAGAGCTTGTAGCCTCTTAATAACGACCCTTGTGCAACTAACATTTTATCGGGTTGCACATTATTTCAATAGCCGATAGGAGGTTGCTCATAACCCAATATCTGAAGGAAATGCATTTACTCTGCATATCTTGTTAGCAATGGAAAGAAGGAAGCTAAAGGCGACCGGACATCGAGTCATGATGTTCAACCAGTCTAAGGGTACCTTTAGAATCACAACCGTGCAATTGGGGCCATATAAAGGAAACAATGTCTAAAATTTGAGCTCAAGTAGACGTGAATACTCATGTAGGAAGTGGCAAGCTTTACACTTTTCCTGCTCCCACCTTCTCCTTGCATGTGCAAGGACACGGCTGAACGTTGTCCAGTATGTTGAGTCATGTTACTACCAAGCACTATGCAACATATGCTGCGGATTTTCATTCAATTATGCAGGAGGCGTATTGGCCAGCATCCTCGTTGCCGACTTTGTAGGCAAATCCTGCATATGCCTGACATAAAGGTTAGCCTAGGATCTCACGTCTACACAATAAGATAAACACAAGGAAAGGTAGAAAGAAGATCACATGTAGTATATGTCATCAAGAAGGACATAACCGCACAAAGTGTCTGAGAAAGACACAATCTAGGGATGCAGCTTGGCCTTCACATTAACTTATTACACACTTATAGGGGTTTGTCAACACATTCTATTATTAATATATTTACTATATTTCACTAGTACCTTTTTTAGGATCGATCTAGGGCCATTTGATCGCAGTGTCTTGACGATAGGCTATGTGCACTAGTCCAGCCAAGCGTGGGCCGATGTCACGCCGACCTCTTGTATTGTCGAGGGGGCACACAGTTTGTTGAGCACTGAATAGATGTAGACAACCGCATCATTAGATGGATACGCGATGTGGGCTTTTACGGTTTATATTAGATTGGCCATATCCTATTGGATTGGCATCTAGTGATTGCTTTCATGGAGAGATGGAGACTGGTGACGCACACGTTCCACCTACCACACGGAGACGTGACTATCACACTCCATGAAGTTGCGATTTTGTTTGGGTTGCTGATTGATGGGAGGCTCGTCACTAGTCGTACAGTTGGACCAATAGAGAGCCTTGTCGACCGACAAGGAGGAATCACATTGCACTATATGTGCGAGCGATTGTTAGGGGTCATGACACTTGCTAGTGAGTTGATTGGTGCTCGCATTCATATGAGGTTTCTTGAGGGGGGGATGTTTTTCCAGCTCCCAAAAGATGCAGATGCACATATTGTAGCATGCCAAGGACGAGCCCACTTGTTACGTTTGATATGTGGGATGCTATTTTGCTACTATTTGCCTTACAAGGGCTTAAAATCTTATTTTGATGATAACAAATCAGATGAACTTAACATATTTGGTTAAGTGATGATGTGACAGGACTCAAGAAAGAGAATATAAGGTCAAGTGCTCACAAAGTTCCATGAAAGCTTATATTCCAAAGAAAGATGATCAAATGAAGCTTAAAGAGTCAAGGAAGGATTCAAAGATGATTTAATAAAGCTTGAAGATCATGGGAGCATGAATGAGAATTTGTTAAAAAATATTAAAGCTTGAAGATCATAAGAGCATGAAAGAGAACATGCTAAAAGCTCAAACTATGTTTAAAGCTCAAAGAAAGGACTCAAAGCAAGGTTATGCATGAAGACTCCAAGTGTTGAAGAATTTAGAGTCTTAAGGAAGTCTTTATGTAAGTACTTCAAGTAAAACTCAATATAAAATGAATTGAAGCTCTTTAGGATAAATTAAAATCTTAAGAAACCATTTTTCAAAGACCTTGAAATATATTTTCTAAAGTTAAAAATAATGAAGGTATCAAATGAAAAGAGTTTTCAAAGTTAAAACCTTAAAAAACAACGTTTTTAAAAGCCCAGGCGCCTGCCCAAAACTCTTAGGCTACTGCCTATATTTATTTTTTAAGAACTGGCAGACAAAAAGGTGTTAGGCGCCTGCCTTCTCATCCGAGGCACCTACTTGTGTTTTGACAGATGACTGCCAGTATTCTGACTTTCAGAAATAACTGTTATAGGCGTCTGCCTTATCGTGCCAAGTGATTGCCACTCGAAGGAACTTTAAAAATACCAATGAGAAGATTTTTAAATTTGGTTTCTAGGACTCCAATTCTTTAGAAAACTTGACCAACACTCCAAGTAAACTTGGGGAGTAAGGAATTAACCTTTTAAACTCTATAAATAGCTCCTAAAGATTTTAATAATCAAGAAATATTTTTAGCAAATTAATACTCCCAAGTGCTCTCAATTCTCAAAGCTTTCTTGCTCACATCTTGCTGGTATCTCAACTGAGTTCTTGCTAATCATCTCACATGAAATTGTGCTTTAAATTTTGAATCTTTAGATCAAAGGAAGATTAATTCGGTGATAGAATTTCATTGAGCTTCAATTTCTTTATATTGAATTTACATTGAAGTATATTGTGCTGATTACTGTACTAACCTACTCTATCTGAGAGCCTCTTTTGTACATAAGTTCTCTTCTACTTGTTTCTTGTTTCTTGACGATTCCAAGTTGTTGGATTGTTAACCGAGTGTGGAGTATCACTTGAAGAGGCGTTGCTCTAGCCTATTGAATGAGTGACCGAGCGTGGGGTATCACTTGGAGAGGCGTTGCTCTAACCTACGTAAGGAGTGTCTAAGCGTGGGGTATCGCTTGTAAAAAGGTTTGTTCTATCCGAAAAAGAATGGTGTAGTGGAATCCTTTGGTGGTTTTGGCCAAAGGTGAGGACGTAGGCTGAGGATAAGCCGAACCTCATAAAAACAGTGGTGTCACTCTCTTTCCCTATTCTCTTTAATTTCCTACAAATATTAACTGCGTGGTTGTGTTTTAATTTCTGATCATATACACTATGTGGATTATATATTAAATAAATTAAAGCTTAATTTTTTTTTTGGGGAATTTGTGAAAACTGAAAGAAAGTACATTAGTTGATCAATACAAATTGCGGAAACCGTAAAGGAGTACGTTGATTGGTTCAATATCCAAGACTTATTAACTGAAAGTTTATTTAAGGTCTAAGTTTTTGGAAAGAGTATTCGATTACATATTGAGCATCATATTGAGAAATTAAATCCATTAATACAAGGTTTAAATCAATCATATACACAGGGCTACAAACAAAGCTGAAAATTGCTAAAGTGCTGCATATTGTATTTTGTGATTGATTACTTTGAGTTATTAAAGTGATGAATCTCGAAAGAATTGCTGGAATCAATCTAACTTGTGTATCTTGTTTTGATAATTTTGGTTGAATTGAATTATTGGAATAATATCTGAAAATCTACAAAGTATTCAAGTTACCATACTTACTCTTATTTATAAAAGTTTATAACTTAATTAATTTTTTACTAAACTTAAGATTATAAACCAATTTTTTTTGTGTTGTGTTGAAGTATTGGTTTATGGGTTGATTGTCCAAATAAGGTTGGTTGTGTGATTGCTAGATTAACAAGAGGTTAAGAATTCACGAAAGGAATTAAAAGAAATTTTAATAATCCAATTCACCCCCCTCTTGGGACAACTCCTTAACTTTCAATTGGCATTAGAGAGGGGTTGTAGAAAATTATAACTAGTAGCTACATAAAGATCTATATGGCACACCTAAGAGTAGCTCCCTTTGGAGAGAGTCAATCCTCAACTAGGCCTTCCATCTTTTGTGGTTTAAATTACACATTTTAGAAACAAAGAATGAGGATACATATTCAAACCATGGATTGGAAAGCATGGAAGGTTGTCACACATGGTGACTACATTCCAACTAAAATCATAGATGGCAAAGAAGTTCCTAGAGGAGAAAAGGGCTTAACCGACATTGATTACAAGATGACGCAAGTAAACTCTAGTGTCATGAATGCACTATATTGTGCCTTAGATGTTAATGAATTTAATAGGGTCATGACATGTAAATCAGCTAAAGAAATTTGGGACAAACTAGGAGTAACTTATGAAGGCACCATAGATGTTAAAGATAGTAGAATAAATATGCTCACAAGCGAGTATGACGTTTTCAAGATGAACCCGGATGAAACTATAACAAATATGTATACTAGATTCACTCACATAATAAACTCTCTCAATGCTTTAGGAAAAACATACATAACTTACGAAATGATCCGGAAAATACGTAGAGAACTTCCTCCAATATGGGAACCTAAAGCTACAACAATTACGAAAGGAAGAAATCTTAAAAATACATCCCTAGATGAACTCATAGGATCTCTTTTCACCTATGAGATGACTATGAATGAAAGAAGTGGAAAAACTAAAGCCACTACTTGGGAAAATATGAGTACAAGTAGTTTCGATAACTAATCAAGTGATCAAGAGGTTGCTTGCTATATGTCATGGGATAATGAGGAAAGCTCCTCATCCAAATCAATTAATGAGTCTTGTAGTGATTCATCTAATGATTCCGATCATGAATGTATGTCTTCTTATGAAGAACTTCAAAATGAATTATTCAAGATGCATAA
Source organism: Malania oleifera (assembly GCF_029873635.1). Taxonomy (NCBI): domain Eukaryota; kingdom Viridiplantae; phylum Streptophyta; class Magnoliopsida; order Santalales; family Ximeniaceae; genus Malania; species Malania oleifera. The sequence continues at coordinate 9,888,013 of NC_080420.1, read as the reverse complement.
GATCTTAGTTAATGTGACTAAAAGATACACATCATTGAAAAACAAGAATGAAGGTGTAATGAAAGAATTAGAATCTTTAAAACTTGTTGAAAGAGAAAAGAATTCAAAAATCAATAAACTAGAAAGCAAGAATGAAAAGGTGATAAAAGAACTAGAAGACCTAAGATCTAAAAATCATAAGAAAGACATATATATATATATATATATATATATATATATATATATATATATTTCTGAATTAGAAAGTAAAATCAGCAAGGTGTGTCAAAACCAAGAAAAGGTGCAAGAAAAGGATAAAAATATTTAAGACATAGAAATCAGTGATCTTAAAGGAAAAATTGAAGATCAAACTAAAATAATCTACAATTTCACAAGAGGAAAAGAGAACTTTGATAATATGGTTGGTGTACAAAGAATAACTTTAAATAAAGAGGGCATAGGGTTCAATGGAGTTGAAAATACAAAGAAAAAGAACCTCTATATGGGGTACTTTACAAAAGCCTCTAAAAACTATGCTAGCAACCCCCTCTAATGCTTATAATCACACTATATGCTTCCTATGTAAGAAGAAGGGACATATAAATTTTGAATGTCCATTAAAGAGGAAAGATGTGAAAATTAAATAAGTTTGGAAAGTAAAAGAAACATCTCTTGATAAACCATTCGGACCCAAGAAAGTATGGGTTGTAACGACCTGCTTATTAACTCATATAACAAAACATAATAAGTAAAATAGTCAACCCGAACCCGTGGGTAGTAGGGACACTTGTCATATACAGCGGAACCTAGGTAGCAGTAAATGTAATTCATCATTCAGATAACACAAAATATATAATACCAGAGTTAACTATAACCAAAAGACAGTGTTTAAATACATCTCCTAAAAATACAAAAAACATCTATAGGATCCCACATCCAAAACTTTTGATCCTAGTCCAAACTTACCCTCCTAATGGGGTAGCACAACAGACTCAACGGCAGCCATGACCCACCGGTCCTTTTGGATTTCCTGGAAATTATTTAAGTTCGGGGGTAAGACACTTCTCAATAAGGGAAAATAAACTAAATACAATTGTGTGACAATATGGATATTTAATGCTAATATAGATAAACAGTACGTTTCATATACCTGAAAAAATTTATTATAATATACTAAACAATCATATACTTTCATAATTTCTAATAATTCATACTAATAATGAAATATCTGCTATAACTGCTAATACTAAAATTCTAACCAAGATGTATAGCTAGCTGATGTCATGTATTAACCCCTATGATGGGTTGTGCAGCCCGAAGGCGGGACCTGATAATGGCTGGCTGACCACTACCGAGTCAAAAATGTCTGTAAGTACGATGGGCCCACCACACCTTGGTCTGGACTGCCTGGTGGACGTTTACAACTCTACACTGAAAGCTACATCAACTATCTATCTCCCATCCCCTCATGGGGCGATTAGCACAAGTCTGAACGTAGATATCTGATCTATATAGCAATGGTATCGTGCTCCTATAACTGAACTGAACTATCATCCGGGTTTTGATAATGCATAATACATGATAATATATAGTCTAACGTAAATAGATTGATAGATTTTCCTATAATAACACAAATACATACGACCTTGCACCGTTTACTTTCATATCTATGGCCTTGCGCCAAAATCATGCATACGGCCTTGCACCGAAATAATATATCATACATGGTCTTGTGCCGGCTAGCAATCATGGCCTTGTGCCGAACATTTCATAAATATCGTTTTGAATAAATAATTCATTTATCATGTATTTTGAAACCATAATGTACTGTATTATCTTATAGTCTGTAAAAACATGCTTTATTCGTAAAATTTCCATAACATAATACTTTTCAAGTAAAATAATATTCATGCCATACAATGCTGAATAAATCGTACATTCCATTCTAAAAATCATATTCCCTGGCATATCATACTAATATATATACATTTCAATATAATAGTAGTATTTTTCCAAACATGCATTATTACCAATCTCTTCATATATAATATACATGCTTCTTGAAAATAAATTTGTTGATAAATAATAATAATAATAATATAAATTGCATGGAAAATAACTATTTTAGTTTATTCCCTTACTTGGTACTAAAGAAAAACCTTCTAAAAATTCCACTCGTCTTGCACCCGCAGGGTTCCCCGTTCAACACCCTGAATTCAACAACTCTCAGAACTAAACGTCAATATTTTCATGTGAATATCATTTCCTATAACTATGAAAAGATCAAATTTTGCATAAAAAGTCTTACCTCAACTCAGGGATGAATTTCAACTTGTTTTCACCAACGATCCGCTTCGGAAAATTTGAAGAGAACTTCTCCAGGAGCGTCATGGTGGCCTTAGATCGTCGATTTGACAAACAACGGAGCCGAAATCAAAGAGAGAGGAGAGAGAAACTGTAGGTAGGAGAGAGAGAGAGAGAGAGAGAGAGAGAGAGAGAGAGAGAGAGAGAGAGAGAGAGAGAGAGAGAGAGAGAGAGAGAGAGTGAGTGAGTGAGTGATTTTCCTGATTTTTCTGCATTAAAACTAGGTTTTAGACTATTTATACTAGGGGCTTTGTTGATGAGTCACGTCACCTTGTCGATGAGGTCAACAAGAAATTCGTCGACGAACTCTCCCCTTCGTCGACGAAATTCAGAGTCGGCCAAAACAACCTCTCGCTATCTTCTCCTCGACGAGGCACACCTTCATTGACGAGCCTATGCTACCACGTCGTGGACGAACGTGAAGCGTTCGTCGACGAAGGCTGCTGCCTCCTTCTGTTTCACGTTCGTCGACGAAGGTTGCTGCCTCCTTCTGTTGTATTTCCATTTTACCCTTTTCTTTATTATTTAAATACTATTATTCTTCGGGTCATTACATGGGTACCAAGATGAAAGATTAGTTCATAAACCATAGATTTTAGGTATAAGTATTCTCTTATTAGGAGTTACTAAAACTAAAATTATGTTGAAATAAAATGGATTAGTAATGACTCAACAACCAATAGAATTTAAGTTGGCCATTCCTAAAAGAAATAGAGTAATAATTATAAATGTGCTCTAAAAATAGACATGCTTAACTCATAAAATATAAATAGATATGTCTACCTTAAAGATTTGATGCATAATTTGAAAGTCTATATTAACTATGCATATCATGGTAAATATTTCAGCTATAGCTAAAGGGATGATAAAACATAACCTTGGATGAACTGTTATAAGTACTTAAGGTTGAAATTTTTTTTTAAGAGCACAACATATAATAAAATTTGCACATACTTGAGATTTAGAAAATCAATCACTAACAAAGCTCATAAGTGAAAAATATGAAAAACAGCTGATTAGATTATTGTAAGTGCAGTCCAAGTATTAAAGTATTGATAGCATATGGTTGACTCAAGAAGAAAATTCTTCTTGATCAAATCTATGGAAAATCATACAAGGATATTAAACATGTTGAATAGAAGATAAGGATGACTTTCTGAGCTTATTGATACTTATCATATTGAAACAAATGAAAATAGTATTGTTGGCCACAATCAATGGATAAATTGTCCAAGGCTTATTTGTCTTGTGCTATACCTTGCATTAGAATACATGTGCTTATTGATAACTTTCTTTATTAATGTCAAAAAAAGGGAGAAAGATAGTTGAATTGAAAAATTGGTATCTATGAACATACATTGATATCCATAAGTAGCTCATGATATGATATTACTGTTGGTATCCAAGAGTATGTTAATTGATATTTGAGCATGACAACATATTTGTACTCATAAGCATGTTATGATATTTATAATAAAGATATAATATTGGTATTATTCTTGATATTGGTACCCATGAGCACTTACTTGAAATAATTAATATTTGAAGCATGACATGATAAAATTCAAAAGCATAATTGATATCTTCATAATACTTAAAATGAAAGTATGAATTTATTGAATATGAAATACATTTCATTCAGTGGGAGTTAGACTTAATAAATAATGATATCATGATTTATGTTCATTACTGAAAATCATTGAAAATTATGATATACAAACCTATGTATTTTCTCATGTTACTTTGGAACTTGTTATTTATCTTTTTATACATGATGAATGAAAATCTTTGTTTATGGTTGCTTAATGCCTTAGCATTTATACACTTTTTTTTTTTAATATCTTACTTTTTTTGATTGATGTCAAAAGGGGGAGAAATTTTGGAAAAAAATTGAGCATAATACTACATACTTAAGTTGATATACTGGTATCTTGATCTTGAATGATGTGCGTGAATGATGATATTTTGATATATGAGCATGATATTGAAATTATTATTGAACTTGATTTTGATATTGCAAATATTGTTAAGTTGATGCTTATTGTAAGGGGGAGTCTTTTAAGATTTACTCAATCTTTTACTCCTTGTTTGTCATCATAAAAATTGGGGAGATTGTTGGAATTACAAGACTTAAAATCTTGTTTTGATGATAACAAATCAAATGAACTTAACATATTTGGTTAAGTGATGATATGATAGGACTCAAGAAAGAGAATACAAGGTCAAGCGCTCACAAAGATTAATGAAAGCTTATATTCCAAAGAAAGATGATCAAATGAAGCTTAAAGAGTCAAGGCATGGATTCAAATATGATTTAATAAAACTTGAAGATCATGAGAGCATGAATGAGAATTTTCTAAAGAATATTAAAGCTTGAAGATCATGAGAGCATGAAAAGAGAATGTGCTAAAAGTTCAAAGTATGTTTAAAGCTCAAAGAAAGGACTCAAAGCAAGGACATGCATGAAGACTCTAAGTGTTGAAGAAGTTAGAGTCTTAGGAAAGTCTTTATGTAAGTACTTCAAGTAAAGTTCAATATAAAATAAATTGAGCTCTTTAGGATAAATTAAAATCTTAAGAAACCATTTTTCAAAAACCTTGAAATATATTTTCTAAAGTTAAAAATAATGAAGGTCTCAAATGAAAAGAGTTTTTAAAGTCAAAACCTTAAAAACAATGTTTTTGAAAGCCTAGGCACCTGCCCAAAACTCTCAGGCGACTGCCTATATTTGTTTTTTAAGAACTAGCAGACAAAAAGGTGCTAGGTGCCTAATGGTGCCTGATAGGTGCCTGCCTTATCATCCAAGGCGCCTTCCTGTGTTTTGACATACGACTGCCAGTATTTTGACTTTCAGAAATAACTACGACAGGCGTCTGCCTTATCGTGCCAAGCGACTGCCACTCGAAGGAACTTTAAAAATACCAACGAGAAGATTTTTAAATTTGGTTTCTTGGGCTCCAATTCTTTTGCAAACTTGACCAAGGAATTAACCTTTTAAAGTCTATAAATAGCTCCAAAGACATGGATTTTAATAACGAAGAAATATTTTCAGCAAACTAAGACTCCCAAGTGCTCTCAATTCTCAAAAGTTTTCTTGCTCACATCTTGCTGGTATCTCAATTGAGTTCTTATTGATAATCTCACATGAAATTGTGCTTTAAAGTCTGAATCTTTCGATCAAAGGAAAATTAATCCGGTGATAGAATTTCATTGAGTTTCAATTTCTTTATATTAAATTTACATTGAAGTATATTGTGTTGATTACTGTACTAACCTACTCTATTTGAGAGTGTCTCTTGTACACAAATTCTCTTCTACTTGTTTCTTGTTTCTTAAAGATTCCAGGTTATTGGATCGTTGATCCAGTGTAAGGTATCACTTGGAGAGGCGTTGCTCTAGCCTATTGAAGGAGTGACCGAACATGGGGTATCACTTGGAGAGGCATTGCTCTAGCCTACTTAAGGAGTGTCTAGGCGTGGGGTATCACTTGTAAAAGGTTTGTTCTGCCTGAAAAGGAACGGTATAGTGGAATCCTTTGGTGGTATTGGCCAAAGGCAAGGACGTAGGCTGGTGATAAGTCGAACCTTGTAAAAAACGTGGTGTCACTCTCTTTCCCTATTCTCTTTAATTTCCTACAAATATCAACTGCGTGGTTGTATTTTAATTTGTGATCATATACACTATGTGAATTAGATATTAAATAAACTAAAGCTTAATTTATTTTTGAGAATTTGCGGAAACCGAAAGGAAGTACGTTAGTTGATCAATACAAATTACAGAAACCATAAGGGAGTACATTGATTGGTTTAACACCCAAGACTTATTAACTGAAAGTTTATTTAAGGTCTAAATTTTTGGAAAGAGTGTTGGATTACATATTGAGCATCATATTGAGAAATTAAATCCATCAATACAGGGCTTAAATCAATCATATACACAGGGCTAAAAACTAAACTGAAAATTACCGAAGTGCTGCATATTATATTTTGTGATTGATTACTTTGAGTTATTAAAGTGCTGAATCTTGAAAGCATTGTTGGAATCAATCTAACTTATGTTTTAATCATTTTGGTTGAATTGAATTGTTGGAAAAATATATGAAAATCTACAAAGTATTCAAGTTACCATACTTACACTTATTTATAAAGGTTTATAACTTAATTAATTTTCTGCTGAACTTGTGATTATAAACCAATTTTGTTTGTGTTGTGTTGAAGTATTGGTTTGTGAATTGATTGTCCAAATAAGGTTTAGTTATGTGATCGCTATATTAACAAGAGGTTAAGAATTCACAAAAGGAATTAAAAAGAAATTTTAATAATCTAATTCACACCCCCTCTTGGCACAAATCCTTAACTTTCAGCGACCTTTTGAGGAGTTACGCGCATCTGATGTTCCTTCCACTCTTGGAGAACTTGGGAGAGATTCACTTATACAGTTTTGGGTCTGTGATGTTGGCGTGGATTTACAGGGAGATGTGCCGTGTCGCTGACTAGGATCGGTGGGAGATCTATGGCCCACTCTGCTTACTACAGGTTTGGGTCTAGGAGAGATTCCCCTCCTTAGCTCCTATGCACCTCGGTTCACTGCAGATCGAGAGGGACAAGGACGGTTGTCCGATTGACCCAGTCCATCTCGCTTTTCGGTTAGTAACAACTTCATTTACAATGCATTTGTGCTATAAGTACTGCGAATTCTAATACATAGTACTTACTAGTCGTTACATTTGACAACTTACATTTTATTTTGTACAGATAGAGGGACAATTTGAGGGGGCCATCAGTTGTGCAACACAAATTGCCCTAGTATAGGTTTGAGTTAGACATGCATCAGGCACATGAGGTAGTATAGGTTTGAGTTGGACATGCATCGGGCGCATGCGGTATAGTTCGATTAAAGTGCAGCACATCATAGTTTTTTTTTTTTTTCCCTACAAGCTATGTATAGTTTGCTTACATTTTAGTTGTTTATCTATAGTTCATTTGGAGGCCCTACATGGATGACATCATTGCCAATCTACCCACCGATTATGCAATCGAGAATGACTTGTGGGTAGCTTGAGTGCCACTTATATGCTTTCATATTATCGAGTGGTATCTCTCTGACCAAGTTATGCGGCAGTTTGGCTATCAGCAAGGCATTCTCGACCACTTTTTAACATCAGGGGTGGATGTACATGGGCAGGAACTACATGATATCATACCTATTTGACAACATTCTCGATGCGGAGGAGGTGGATTCACCTGCCACGCCACCTCGGTCTTGTCTAGAGCCTTCATATGCGTTATCTCTCCATCCGCTTCGAATGGATGTATATGGTGCAATACTTATTGGCGGAGATGCTGGACATACAACACGTTGACGGGAGAGGACACTGGACATGAATGAGTAGTCAAGAGAGGGCAGACACAGACGACAGCCAGCCTAAAACAGGAGACGACCTCCATGTGGCATGGAGTAGTAGGATCGATTATTTTTATTTCATTTATACAACATCTATTTTTTTTTTTTCATTTGTATAGAATCGTTGCATTATTTATGTATAATTAGGAATATTTATTCATTTTCCGCAGCATGTATATGTGAATGAAAGTTATGTATGACATGTGTGAATGAAAGTTGTAAATGAATGCTATGACCATACTGGTATTCCCAATTGAAATTATGTTCCTTTAACAGTTGCATGGATTTGAACAGATACTCTTATGTATTGTTTCCCACGCACTTATATATGAAACTTTTGAATGAAATTTTTGGACATACTAGTATCGATTGTCAAGGATAAATGTTTTTTTTGAACAGGCGTATGGATGGATATGATTATTTTTAAAAAGATACTCTGCTGAAATTTTTACATTGATTTGATATTTTGAATGTGTATGAAATTTGCGAATGAAATTTGTGAACATGCTGATGTCGATTGTTTAGGAAAAATGTTTTCTTTGAACATGTGCATGGATGGGATATGGTCATTTTTAAAAGGAGATTCTGCCGAAATTTTTACAGTAATGATTCTTTAACCAGAACATGAACTTGTAAGTTGCAAGGTGGATATGTATATCAAAATTTGAGCTCCAATACTTACTTGATATTATTCATATTATTGAATATTGGTTCAACAACAAATAAATAACTCAAAGTGCATGACTGAATATGGGCTATGGGAGTCATTAGTTAACAAATTTATTAAAATAAATATTTTTTAATGAAGAGTGACAAAATCATGACGACCTTATATAGAGGGGGGAATTTTGGGGGCCGGGAGGTCTAACATGGTCTACAAGGCTAGTGTAGTGACGTTAGGGTTCCAAAGTCTAACCACTTCAATGTCAAAGAACCTCACTCTAGATCTATTGACCTATCCTTTTTTTTTTCAAAAATAATTTTTTCAATATCATTAAAGGAAACATAAGTATAGTGTTTCGGTACAAAAAGTGTCTTAGAGGTGTCCTTGCTGTATCGAAAGTGCCTCAGTCGTGTTCATAAATAAAAATAAATTAATAAAATTTTTATACGCGTTGAATATATATTAGGGTGTGTTGGGTAGGTTTCAATATCTAATACAACACTGATATTTTATACTTCCAAAAGTGCCCTTGGAAGATACAACACTACAACAGTAAAAGACAAATCAAATATTTAGTCATCTGTACTTTTAAGATTAACATCCCAGTAGCCCTTCTAATTATGACCTTAATGTTAAGTTTAGTAATTGTCCTAGTAGCCCAAATGGATTGGTTGAGAGTATAAAGTTAGGGTGCACTAGGGCTTGCAACCAAGGGAAGTCAGTTGCTAGCTTATTAAATAATTTCACGGAGAGGCTATGTTGGCTTTTTTAGAAGATGACAAATTACAATTAGTCCACATAAAATATCGTTGTTCTCAGTGAGGTGCAACTGATGACAACATTAAGAACATATAGCAACTTGTAGTTGGGTGGTGCCAACTCAAACCCATTAACATGCTCATTGAAAAAAAAAAAAAAAAACCTATTAACACGCTATGAGGATAATGTTTCAGAGTTTAGAAACAGTCCATGTTACAAATTGTAATTAAAAAGATAAAAAGAAAATGAAATACTTAAGATTACTTAATTAATAAAAAAAATTGCATGTACAGTAAATCTAGCTGTTTGGTTTAGATTTAAATGGTAGTCTAATCGATTAAGTGACGCGCATGGCAAACAAATTTCGCTAAACCAACAAGTGGTTTTTTTTGAGTTTCGGAAAACCAGTCTTTAACTCGGCAGTTTACAGGTATCCACTGTAAAGATATCCCTCGTAACATCATAAAGACATTACAAGTCCATAGAAGTAAGAAAATAGAAGTCCTTTGGGCAAATAGCCTTTAGGGGAAGAAGGAAATTAGAAAGCCATGGAGGAACACACAAAGAAAATTTTATTTCTCTAATTGCGTCTAACTCTGACTGCCTTACAAAAGGGAAGGCAGTCCCTTTATATAGAGGTCTGAGACCCTGAGGCTTACATGATAAGCAAACATCGATAATGACATAAAATAAACACGACAGAGACATAAAGACGAACGACGACATAAAGCAAAGTCGGTGAAGACTTTGTGGCGTCGATTGACAACTTGACGAAGACGACTCAACAACTGACAACAGACATAAATAAAGGTGACAGTACATGGGCTGCTGCATTAGTGCGGGAGTGACCCACCATCTTTAATTATGCAACAAACTTATTGACAATTCAAGCCAACAAACTTAGACTTTAAGCAAACTTACAACACACACAGACATAGGACAGCCCATTAGTGTGGACTTTAGCAACAATAATACATAAAGTAGACACAAACGTGGTCTGTCATTATAGACTTCTGCAAGAGGGCGAGAGATTGAGGTTGACGTAGTCTTCATGGGTGATCTGTCCATGAATCGGATGGTAGAACGTCATTTTCTTGTATGGATTGTCTTCATCATCTGTATCCATTGGATCTAGATCTGGAGGGTCAGGTGGCTTGGGAGTAGGAATCTCGTCTGGAATGGCTATGACGAGCTCGGAGCAGAACTTTAGGTCATTCAATTCACAGAGGTGGTTCAGCAGTGAGGGCTTGTATCTTGGCCATGTAGAAAGATTGTACAGCGTAACCCATTCGTAGGCTTGATTCTGAGACCATAACAGCTTTCCGGTAGGATTGTAGAATACGGTCGATGGAGTATGAAGATACTGTGTACTGCGGCTGCTTTAGTTGGGTCCATCTTCCAGAGGTTGTGGTTACCCATGAGGGTAGTCAACTTTTTTCTCCATGTGGATAGTGGATCGAACAGCTGGAGGAAGGTCCAGATCAGGGATTTCTGGTTGGCTGGATCATGAAGATGGGCATACGTCTCCTATAGAGGGAGGAATACAGCATGTACCTGTAAAACAGAAAGATACCAAAGATATTATAATACATGTGTATTGAAGGATGAAGGGTTGATGACGTAGGGATTAAGGAATGGATATGCTGGAAAGGTGTGGTGATGGCTAATCAGTTTGGCATAGTAGCCATGGAAGGTTCTTGCATAGGATTTGATCTTATCTGGATCATTGATGTCAGGGTCCATTTCTGGAGGAAAGCGTATCTGGGTAGAGGCACTGAGGTAGAGGATATCAGGAGGTGACGAAGAAGATGAGGCCATGAGGATTAGTGGTATGGCTTGGTATTTAGATATGAGGAATACTGTCTTCCTGGGGCGAGATAACATATCTGCGAGAACATTATGTTCGCCTTTTATATGTTTCACGGAGAAGTCATATCGGAAAAATCAGTCTTTGAGTATGAGAATTTGTGGATCAGAAAGAATCTTATTTCGGAATTAAAAAAAAACCCAGCTTTTACACAAAACTAGAGGTGAAAACGGCGTCCGTATGCTGTTTCTGGACTCTCTCCTGCTAGCCGGAGAGCGGGCGGCTTCAATGGAATATGGACAAGTCGTGACGCTTGAACTTCCCAGTGGACACTGACAAGCTTGGAAGCTTTGGCCTAGACACAGTAAAGGCATGTCGAGGAAGCAACAGCAAGTCTATTCCGAACTCTACAAATGCTTTTACCCAATCTTCACCTTTCAAGCAGAACCTTCTGCACTTCGACGAGATCCATCAGTTGGAGAAACCAAATTAGACAGAAGCAACTGGTGTCCCAAGTGTCCTCAATTCTCTTACAGAGGCATAATTGGGTTCCTCTTCTCCGCACCTTCAACCTCTCTTCCAAGCTAACCCAATCCCTCTTTCTCCAAATCCTGCGTAAAACACAAACCAACCCACAAATCTCTATAAATTTCTTCACCTGGGCCAAGACAAATCTGGGTTTTCAACCAGATCTACGATCCCACTGTGAAATTATTCGAATTGCTCTGGAGTTTGGGCTTTTCCGACCCGCAAAGCCCTTCCTGGATTCTCTCACTCGATCCGAACCCACGGCGATGTTGGTACAGTCAATGATTCAAGCATGTAGAGGTAAAGAGTCTCTATCCCAGGTATTAAGTTTTGTTCTCGAGGGTTACGCAAATAAAGGTCTGATTATGGAAGGCTTAGATGTATTTAAGAAGATTAGAGCTTATGACGACGTTCCTTCAGTTCGCGCTTGCAATGCATTGCTTACTGCGTTAGAGCAAGCAAATGAGGTGAGAACGGCATGGTGTTTCTTCGGCGCAGTGATTCGCGGTGGGGTTTCTATTGATACTTTCACGTGGGCATTGGTCACTCGGATTCTTTGTAAAAATGGGAAATCAGCGATAATTGCGAGAATGTTAGATAGTGGTATTTATAATTCTGTTGTATATAATGTAATTATTGACCTTTATTGCAAAAGAGGTAATTTTATGGATGCAATTGATCGGTTAAATGAGATGAGTGATAGAAACCTACACCCAGGTTTCAGTACTTACAGCTCAATTCTTGATGGGGCTTGTAAATATGGGAATGTGGAAGTGATTCAGACAATAACAAGTACTATGGTCGAAAAGGGATTGCTTTTGACGTGTCCTTCTGAATATGATTCAATTATTCAGAAACTCAGTGACTTGGGGAAGACCTATGCAGCCGAGATGTTCTATAGGAGAGCTCAGGATGAGAATTCTGGATTAAAGGATGCTACTTATGGGTGTATTCTGAAGGCATTGTCCAGGGAAGGCAGGCAAATGGAGGCAACTGAGGCATACTACACCATTTCAAAAATGGGGCGTATGGTGAATGATAGTAGTTATTCTGCATTTGTAAATGTTATTTGCAGGGAGGATCCATCTGAGAATGTGAGTGAGTTATTGAGACATATGATCCAAAGAGGTTTTAATCCTTGTGCATCTGAATTATCTAAATTTATAACAGCCCAATGTAAGAAGGGTAGATGGGGAGACGCAGAGGAATTGTTGAATGTAATTTTGGAGAAAGGGTCCTTGCCAGATTATTCTTGCTGCTGTTTGTTGATAAAACATTATTGCAATAGTGGACAGGTTGATTCAGCTATTGTATTGCATGATAAGATTGAAAAATTGAATGGGAAATTGGATGTAACGACATATACTGTACTTCTTAATGAACTTTTTTTAGAGAGGAGGATTGAGGAAGCAGTGAATGTATTTGATTACATGAGGAGACACAGTTTGTTGAACAGTTTGAGTTTTTCTATAATGATCAGTGGGCTTTGTCATGAAAAGGAACGGAGGAGAGCTATGAAGTTACATGATGAAATGGTGAAGATGGGGTTTAAACCTGATGAAGCATCGTATAAACATTTGATAACTGGATTTATGTAGTACACAGTGATTTTAGATTATTTGGATTCAATCTTTAGCCGTTCATCATGGTTTGACTGCTGACTTGTACCTTTAATGTCATGGGCTTAACACTTAGCAGTTCGATACACAATCACTCTCTGTGGCAATTTCAATGGCATCTTGGGTATTCATTGCCATTTATTTCAGTGCATAACACCTAGAGTTCGTTCGGCCTTTGCTGAAGCATCCAATTTTGGGTTGCAAAAGGTTAGGTAAAGAAGTTTCATAACTCTTCTCAAAGATTATGTTCTCCCCTTCTCTGGATACAGATCACACTTCTTAACCATAAAATGTGTGCTTTTCATTTGATCTCTTAATTGCTTGTGTGGTCATGTAAATGGTTTGGTCTTAAATGCTTACGTAGTTGGTATTAGTAATTCAAGTCTTGGAGGGTTTGATATGACTATATTGTTTATTCATTTCTACCTTCTCAGTTGTAGATTGGAGGTTGTTGAATATCCTTTTTTTTGGTGTCACACTCTCGCTACTTGTTTGTTTATCTATGTTACCATTTATATTTTATATTTATATTTTGTTATAATTTTTCTCAAATCTATCTGTATTGGTTGTGTTGTATAAAATTTGGATTGTGGAACTAACTTGTATATCATATGATAAAAAATTTGGTTAAAAAATTTTAATGTGTTTTAACATGTTCTTTCTCTTAATTATTGTGATGTAATTTCATTAAAAAATAATACCTATTGACAAATTGATATGCAATTCTTTTAATTTAAAAACATTTCTCTCTGCAAATTTTGCAACATGCAAGATTCAGAGGTTTCATGCATACAACCATATGTTAATCTGTTTTTATGCTGGCATGTTTATCATATAAAGTTCAAGGATCCCCCTCCCATGCTTTGATTCCTCTTGGTTGCCACTCTTTTCAAACACTGTCAAAAAAGAAAATAAGAAAAAGAAAAAGTCTTTTGACATGTTTCTTGCACTAGATTAAATTATAGTTTAACCAAGATCTTTTTTGGGGCAAACAAAAATCTAAATATAGAATTGTCATCTAAATATAGTTTCCAACTCATGAGCCTTTTTCTTGTTTCAGTTCTTCCACTTTTTGTAGCCATTTCATCTCCCAACAGTCTGTACAGACCATACATTATCATGTTTTGTGTTTGTGTGTGTGTGTGTGTGTGTGGTCCGAACCCCAAAGAGGCTGTGTAGTTATAGTATGTGATCCTAGAAACTCACTTCAATCTTCCTGGTTTTCTTTTAACTACTAGGTAGTGAGGTATTTCTGAACAAGCTTTTATTAACTAGTAACATTCACTATTGGATTAGAAATTAGATTTGTAAGAAAAAAAAAAAAAATGGAAACAGAGCACTTATGGATTCAAGAATGCGAAAGTGATTATGTCTCCTCTTTTATTTATAATATATGCCAAGCACATCACAATAACCATAACTTGCTGTCTAACTCTAGTTATTAACGTAGGTAATAATAATAAATAACCAATAACCAATAAAACTTCCCCCCAACTTCCTGTCTATTATTTGTCTCTCTTTCTTTACCTGTTTCTGTTGCCAAAAACTTGAAGGAATTCAAAAGAGATTCCTTTGGGTGGGGCTTGAGGGGGAGGCTTGGGGCTAAAATCCCTCTATACTCTCAATACAGCCTTCTTAGGAAGTGGCTGTGGAGATTCATGAAGGAAAAAGACCACCTTTGCTGTGGAATCATTGCTTCTAATATGGCTCAGTCATAGCGAGTGGATCATTCATGCTACAAGAGGATCCTGTTGCATGGGGGTTTGGAATTGAAAGGCTGGGATGATTTTTTCCCCAATGTCAGTTTTCAAGTGGGGAATGGGGACAATGTTTACTTTAGGTACGCTGTCTGGTGCGGCCAAGGGCCTGAGGTGCTAAATTTCTGTCCTTATTTTGGTTGCCTGCAACAAGGATGCCATCATCAGTGAACATCTACAAATCTCACACTAGAGGATCTTATGGAACATTCCCTTCATTAGAAATGTCATTGATAAGGAACTCCTTCGTCTTGCTGATATTTAGAGCAGTTTGTACAAATTCCAGTAACACTACCAACAAACCAAAATGGATCCTGGATAGTAATATGCTAGATTCACTTTCTTTTTTTTTTTTTTTTTCTAAGCAGGAAATTCTCCCCAATGGGAACAAATCGCAGCAATCTTCCTTGGATTCACATCTGGAGGATGGCAGCACCTTCAAAGGCTGCTTTTCTTGTGCGGGAGGCAACACATGGGAAGTTTTTAACCCTTGACAATTAGAAAAGGGGGCTGATTTTCTTAGCAGATTCATGATGTGGTAAAGAGGGCTTTCCATCTTCCTTAGAAAGTAGTAAGAGTACGAAATGTTTAGAGGGAAAGAGGTGCTAAAGGAAAGTCTTGTTCCAAGTGATTCTGGAATTTTTGTTGATGATACTACTCTTTTTAGTGGGTCAAGAGATTCTAGTAGTAGAAAAGATCGCCAGTGGGTCTTCTAATGTGGTTAACACAGGAAGGGGTTTTATAAAATCCAAGATTCTTGTGAGGTTGAGAATTGGGGGAAAAATGTTGTCTTGGGGGAAAAATCAAGTGGTAAGGAAGAAAACATTGATAAGTTCAGGATTTACACTTGTTGGAACATGGAGCAAGTGAGCGTTGAATGAGGGAAAACTTTGGAGAAAATTGAGTCAAGCATATAGGAAGAGCCACTTGTTCATAATGGTGGGACTAGTGAGGTGGTGAGTAGCTGCAAGGAAAAAAAGAATTGGTGGATCTTTTAGATAATGACAGTGTGGACATCAGTGATTTTGATTGTGATGGGGATTTGCTTTTAGATAAAATTCAAGAACAGTATGCCTATGTTTCTTATTTATTTGCTATACTTGGGGATTTAATGTATGTGCCACCTCCTACATTGAAAGTATTGAAGGGAATTAATGTTTTTGAAAATCATGGCACGGAAGAAAAGCAATTGGGTAAAGATGGAATTTCCCTCCTTTATAGAGAGTTTCTGGGGAAAATCTCCAAACTCAGCATTTGTTCGATTAATTGGGTTTACTCGTTAGATTGTGGAGGAAACGAAATTTGGATGGATGGTGGTAAATTGAAGGTTAGGAAGGGTCAGAGGGAATTAGAAAACTTGAAGTGTTTGGTAAATTATGGTGGAAAGGCATTAAAGAGGGTTTTTTGGGTCAATGTTTGTGTCGTTTTGTTTTTATTTTGCTTTATTGAGGATTTCATGTCCTCACCTACGTTGTAGTCTCTTTCTCTCTCTCTCTCTCTCTCTCTCTCTCTCTCACACACACACACACACACACACAATATATATCTTCTTATTTTATCAAAAATACAAGTGTCAGCTTGATTATCACAAACTATCTATGGTTTTTTGCAACTGAGAAACCTATCTCTGACCTAAGAGGCTTCAATTACATAAGCTCATCCATGGTATCAACTATAACTTGGTGTTCATTTCAACACTAGGTCTGACCACAATAATTTGTCTTTTTGATACCTATGTAACAAGATTAACACCCACAAATGTACAACATGTAGTAAACCTTCAATCATCAACAAAGCCAACTGTATTTGAGTATCCCATGATCCCATAGTTTCTATTATATTGATATATCAACCCACTAGCAAGAAGGGCTTTCAAATACCAAAGAATCGAACATCCTACTAGAATTACTGCATGTATCATGTTTTTGCAGAAAAAGACTGATGGATAAAGGCAAATGTAGCGACCGGCCATATTGAATTTGTCAACCAAACTCGAGGAGGTTGCTCAATGTATACCTCTTCCTGCAAATCCCCATACAATAATGCATTTTTCGCATCTAATAGGTACAAAGCCCAAATGAAAGTAATTGCCAAGAAGATCAATACATGAATATAATTTAGTCGAGCAACAGAAGAGGTGGTCTCAAGATCATTAATACCATATAGGTGTACCCTTCGGCAGCCAATTGAGCCTTAAGTTGTTCGATAGTCATTAGGAAGATATATGATGGTGTGGGCCCAACAACATCTAACCAACTCCTACGGAGGAAGATCCACCAAGTCCTATGCCCCTTAAGTGATCAAGGCACCCATTTCTACATCCATTGCATACTTCCGCCCAGGCATAGCAAGTGCTTCAACATGTGAGCAAGGGATAAAGATAGAGGAAATAGGCAAGGAAAAAGAATGCATAGGACCAGGAAGGGGAAGAACGAAACACAATAAGCAATAGGATAAGCAACTAATGATTGTTGAGTATATGTCTCTGCTGTTTTCTACAATGCCCTCTTATGTTCAAGGAGGACAAATTCCCCTTTCTATTATGTACCCAAAAGCAACCATTTTCTCTGTTGTGTCTCGTGTCTTTGGGTGCACATGTTTTCTTCATGCTTTGCGTATTGGTTATCCATGCATTGGTCGAGACAAGTTCTCTCCCCGTGCTTAGGTCTTGGGTCATTATGTATATATACTAGTCACCCTTCTACTCAATTTTCCGATGTGGGATAAACTCTCAAGTTGGATTCTCAGTAATCTCTAACTGTTGGAGTTTCAATTACTCCCCTTTGAATGAAAGTCATTCTTGATCGTTGACTGTCATAAAACCAATAAGGAGCCCTTGCTCAACCACAGGAAGTGCAAGAAACCATGGGAGTCTACTCACCTGTAGGATTAGCATTAGGATCCACCACTCCTTCCATAGGATCTACACCTGCAGGATCATATGCATGAACATTCGATCTTTTTTTCAAACTGTCAACTCTAATACCATGTTGTAAAGTTAGAGATGGAGGAAAGAAGAAGATAAGAAGAGATGCAGAGAATAAGACTAGAAGAGAAAGAATAGGCAGCTTCCTGGTGCATATGTGTAGGTCTAGGTTTGACCTCTTATATATTATTAATAAAGAATGCACGAAGAAAAAATTCCCTCACTCAAACCATTTATTTACTAAAGTAGCACATTCTCTTCTAACAATATACTAGCTATACATTGTTGAGAAAAAGGCATGTTGGCAGTGTGATGATAGGACGGATCACCTATTGGGATGATTGCGTGCCTGACTTCTCTAGGCTTATTGGTTTGTTGCATCAAGTGGAACTCCTACTCTTTGAGGTGTACACAGATGATTAGTTCCTAAGGTTCCCTCATCTTTCTAAGACGAAGAAAATAAGAATGATGGAGGTGCAAGCAATTAGGAGGTCCTCCCCTCAGCTAGTATAGGAGAAGGCTTCTAATTCTCCACCATAGGATGCATGGGACAAGAAAGCATATAGCAATAGGGTAAGAATTTTTTATATGTATAGTCAACTTGTATATATGTTGCTGGTTTTTCCTTATCTTGTTATTTATAGGTGGTAGTGGTCCACCCTTTCTCGGACTTCACATATGTGGGAGCTTTCTGCACCGGACTCCCTTTTATACTCGTGGGTGGTCTTTGCGGACTCCTCATTTTATACTTTATTGGCCTTATTGGTGTTGTGGATGATACTAGGCTTAGGGATAGCATATTGGAAACCCATAGAACTTTTGGCACTACCTCCTATCGCTCAAAGTTGAGTTGAGATTGCGAAAAGGGAAAGAGAAGTCTAAGGACTGATGAGAAAATCTATATGGGAAGTAGGTGGTGGATATTGAAAAAGAATGAAATGATAGAGATGCTATCTTTAATGAAGGCTTGAGAGGATGGTGAAGCCTGCCAATGCTGGTGAGAATGGAAGCAGTGAGGACGACAATAGCAAAGGTGGGAGCGAGAAGGGAGAGGATCAGCATGGGGATGCATTTTCGCATGATTTCTCCCTCATGGTTGAGTTCCATTCCCCAGATCACTTGCACAAATTGTGCTATATGTTTTTCTTTTCTAGATGTTTGTAAACTTATAGGTTAATTCCTTAACTTTAGAGAAAAAAAATTGTAATACATGATAGGTATGTTGAATGACTAGATGGTTGTTATGGGCATTATTTGTACTTGGAAGTTATTGGGTGTTTTTTTTTTTGTTTTGCTGTAATTTGTATTTTATTTTTATGCTTTATTTGTCACTTGGTAGGATTGAACTTCTGTTTTGACTACATTTTTTGTAGAGTTAACCTTTTGGTAAAAATAAATAAATAAAAAATTTGTAGTGGGGTTCCTGTTGAGTTTTATGTTCACTTATACTAGATCCCCTAACTCCATATGTGATGCACTTAATGTCCTAATCTTTTCAAACACAGTTGATCCCAAGCCCAAGTAAAGGAGGAGGGCTCCGTTAGGTAGCTAATAGTCAGCGTAAAATTTTTCAGATCACTATGATATGAATCCTTACCGAATATTTGCTAAGGCATCCCCTATGAGCGATGTGTTGCACTTGTACCACCCTAGTGTAGCGAAAAGTGAGCGGGGGTGGGCTAGGTCGTCGCCTCGAAGCAACACGCCGTGTCGGTACCTGAGTACGGTATCAAATATGTGAGGGTCTTGCATCATTATGGACGTGGGTAGGTAAAGAGGTCAGTTCAAAAGACTAGGATTAGATTAGCAACTTGGAATATAGGGACACTTACGACTGAAAACATGGAAATTAGGGATACAATGATTAAAAGAAAAATTAATGTAATCCGCCTTCAAGAAACTAAGTGGGTGAGGGAGAAAACTAAAGAAATTGATAAATTAGGATTTAAACTTAGGTACACTAGAAAAGAAAAGAAAAAAAAAAAAAAACAAGAATGGGATAAGAATTATTGTAGACAAAAACTTAAAGATAGCGTTATAGATGTAAATATAGTAGGGGATAGAATTTTAAAAATCAGGATGGTCTTAGGCCAAGAGACAATAAATATTATTAGCGCTTATGCTCCTCAAGTAGGCTTAGTAGAAAGTATTAAGAGATAATTTTGGGAAGATATGGATGGTATTATATAGGGCATATTAGGGACTGAGAAAATATTCATAGGAGGAGATATGAATGGACATGTTGGTAGGGATAATAAAGGTTATAAGAGGATACATGGAGGATATGGATATGGAGACAAAAATGAGTCTGGGGAGATGAACTTAGACTTTGCTATGTCACATGATTTTATTACAATGAATACTTGCTTTAAGAAGAGAGAAGAATACTTAATAACCTTTAAAAATGGACAAAATAAAAGTCAAATAGATTTTTTTTTAACTAGGAGGGTAGATTGTTTATCATGTAAGGATTGTAAAGTTATTTCAGGTGAAAGCTTAAGCATACAACATAAAGGCCTAGTGTTAGATATATGCATTAAAAAATGGAGCATAATGGATAAAATAAATCAATGTAAGAGAACTAGATGGTAGAACTTGAAGGGAGAAAGTATAAAAAAATTTAAAAATAAAATGATCAAAGATGGTAATTAGACTATAGATGATGGGATAGATACAAATACTCTTTGTAGTAGGTTAGCTCTATTAAAAAGATAGCAAAAGAGATTTTAGTTGAATCAAGGAGAAGATTCTCAAGTAGCAAAGAAAGTTGGCGGTGAGATAAAAATGTCCAAAAAGCCGTAAAGACAAAAAGAATATAGTATAAAACTTGACAAAAGTGTAGAAACATGGATAACTTTGAAAAATATAAAGAGGTGTGAAAAGATGCAAAAAAAGATTGTTAGTGAAACTAAACATAAATCATTTAATAATTTGTATGATAAATTAGATACAAAAGAAAGGGAAAAAGATGCATATAAACTTGTTAGAGCTAAAGAATGAAAGTGTAAGGACTTAGATAATGTAAAATGTATAAAAAGTGAGGATGATATTGTCTTGGAAAGAAAAATGGGGAAGTTACTTTAGTAAGCTGTTTAATGAAAATCAAATAGAAGACTTAAACTTAGAATTGAAAAATGAGGAAAATACTAAAAATATAAGATTTATTCGCAAAATTAGAGTTACCGAAGTTAAGTTTGCACTAAAAAAGATGAAAAATGGAGGACCGGATAATATCCCAATTGAAGTTTGGAAATGCTTAGGTGATAATAGAATTATATGGTTAACTAATTTATTTAACACAATTATAAAAATTAAGAAAATGTCGGATGAATGAAGGAAAAACACTTTAATATCTATATACAAAAATAAAGGAGAAATTCAAAAGTGTAATAACTATCGTGGAATTAAACTTATGAATCATACTGTGCAATTGTTGAAAAAGGTAGTTGAGCAAAGATTAAGGCTTGAAGCGAAGGTCTCACAAAATTAATTTGGTTTTATGCTTTGGAGATCTACTACGGAAACTATATATCTTAAGAAGATTAATGAAAAAGTTTAGGAAAAAGAAAAAGGTATTTATTGACTTGGAAAAAGCATGTGGTAGGGTACCTAGGGAAGTTGTATGGTGGGTTTTCGAAAAAAAGAGTGTTTGTAGTAGGTATACTAGTGTCATTAAGGATATATATGATGAAGTAAGTAATGACAAGTGTAAGAACTATAGATGGAGAGACTAGAGGATTTTCAATCACTATAAGTGTCATCAAAGATCTACTTTGAGCCCTTATCGTTTTGTTTTAGTGATGAATCAATTGACTAAGAGTATCCAAAATGAGGTTTCATGGTGTATGCTATTTGCTGATGATATTGTGTTGATTATGAAACTAGAAATGGAGTAAAGATTAAGTTAGAATTATGGAGAGAAACTTTAGAATTTAGAGACTTTAGTATAAATAGAAATAAGACAGAATATATGAAATGTAATTTCAGTAATAGTAGGATGAATATTGGAAACAAAGTTAAACTTGATGATGAAGAAATAAATAGCACTTATAGATTTCAATACCTTAGATCTATTATGCAACTTGAAGGAGAAATTGAAGAGGATAGTGCATAGAGTGAAAGCAGGTTGGGTAAAATGGAGAAGTTCTTCAAGTGTGCTTTGTGATCGTAGAAGAACCATAAAATTAAAAGGGAAGTTTTATAAGACACTATAAGACTAACTATGCTATGTGGATTAGAATGTTGGGTGACGAAGAAACATGATATTCAAAAAGTAAAAGTTTTCGAGATGAGAATGCTTAAATGGATGAGTGGTATAACATTGAAAGATAAATTAAGAAATGAACATATTCACAAGAAGTTAGGTGTAACTCCTATAGAAGATAAGGGAGGGATGACTCATATGGTTTAGTCACTTGCAACGTAGGCCAAATAGTGTGTCAGTAAGGAAGAGTAAGTTATTTTGAGGGGTAGTAGAAGGGGTAGGGGTTGACGTAAAACAACTTGGAATGAGATAGTAAGTAAAGATTTACTAATCCTGAATTTGTCAAAAGAAATGATCCATGATTGCATAAATTGGTGGAAAAGAATTTATATAACCGATCCCACCTAGTGGGACTTGAAGCTTGGTTTTGTTTTGTTGTTGTGTTATACTAAATCCCCTATTTTTATGATACCACATATGAGACTTTAGGACAATAAAAACAAAATTTCAAGACCCTAAAACTAACTTAACCAACCTAAACCAAACACCAGCAACCAAAAAAACTAAGAAACTAAACCACTAAAAGTGAATTAACACAAAATATCATGAGCGCAAAGAAGGAAAACCAAACAAGTCCAATCGAATCATTCCCCTGACTTGCTGAGGAAGATCTTCTTGACAACTATATGATCAAGAAATACCAGATTCACCCTGTTTGGCAAAGAAATCTGCACTTTTATTCGCCTCCTTGTAAACATGTTACACTTTGAAATGTATGTCTCTTAATGCTAGCAAAAGTTCTTCCCACAAATCCCATTAGTTCCAAACTGAGCACTTCCCAGAATTTATCCATTGAACCAACAAAGCAGAGTCGCATGCAATCTCCACTTGATCAAGTTTGAGATCTTTGCACAGATTAATCCCTAAAACAATCGCCTTCAATTCAGCCATGTTATTTGTTCCATAACCCAATAATGAGGAAAAAGCTGCTTTAAATAAACCCTTTTCATCTCTTATCACGCCTCCACCACCACAATTCCCTAGCTTACCTCTATAGCTCCCATCCACATTCAGCTTAACCCAACCTATCCCAGGTTTACACCATCTGACTACACGAAGAAGACGAACCCCAACATTTTTTACTTGAATATCCAAAGCATGAAGGACTGCAATATCCGTGCAAGAAGTAGGTGCACATTTATTTAACTTGTCTGAAATGGATCTCAGCCAATATTTAATATCAACCCACACAGTTCTCACCGAATCATGAATTGATTCCATCCTGGCTCTACATCGACGAGTCCAGAGTCTCCAAATGATGAGACTAGGTATAAGACCTACCAAAATGCCTAACTGTGAGGCCCGTCTTGCACAACTAAACCAGACATTAACTCTGCCTTTCCAAGTACTTGTTGTCATACAACTAACACCCAACGCCACTACTGCTTTTTTCCATACCTCCTGAGCAAAAGATCCGGTGCAAAACACATAGTCTAGAGATTCAATCTTGGCATTTGAACAACAATCACATCGAGAGGCCATTTGGACACCTACTTCTTTAATACGAGTATCAACCGGAAGACAAGCGAATCAAGACTTCCACATACAAATTGACACCCTTTTTGGCAACATAGGATGCCAAATCCATTTTGCAATTGAGAAATCTTCTTTATGCTCCCTTATAATTTCCCAAGCACTTGCCGTGGTGAATTTTCCATCTATTGAAAGTTCCCATATTACTATATTAGGACCCTCCTTGCAAGAAATAGTAGAGTTCATTACTTCCTCAGCTTGATCTTCACCCAACAGATCCACTAATAAATCAACATTCCACCCATCTCTATCCCAACAATCTCAAGTTCGAAGCTTATGGTTACTGATTTCTTGAACCTTAGCACAAAGGGGTCCGGAGGCTTACCAACGATCAAACTAGAAAGAAGCCAACCCTTCTTTAATTCGAACATGGACATGCTTTAAAACTTCAGGAATCACACGAACAATCGATCTCCAAAATCTAGTTCCTTTCTTTAGTTCATTTCTCTCAAGTGGTGTTTCTTATACAAATACTTGGTTTTAAAGAATTGAGTCCATAGATTATCCATATTTAACAATCTCCACACAAACTTCATATGCAATGATTTTTTTACCTCCTTCAAATCCCTAACACCCAAACCACCCTCACAAACAGGCTTATAAATATTAGACCAAGAACACCAATTCCTTTTCCTTTTATCATTTACTCCACTCCAAAAAAATTTTGATAACATAGAATTTATCTTTTTGAAGACATTAGTAGGAATGTCTAATACCGCCAATTGATGAACCGCCATTGATGATAATACATGCTTAATTAAAATTAGGCGGCCCCCTTGAGATAAAAGCTTAAATTTCCAACCCGCTATTTTTTTCCTCAATTTATCAATTAGGGGCTCTAAAATACGTGCTGTAAGCCGACCCGATACCAAAGGAACACCAAATATGTAGCAGGAAAACCTCATTCCGCAAAGCCAGTCGTCCTTAATAGAGATCTCTTTCGAACAAAAGTAATTCTCTTTGACAAAAAAATACTTGACTTTTCTTTATTTATCAATTGACCAGACCAATCCTCATACATTTTCAAAGTCTTAATAAGCATTCGAATGGAACTTCTCTTGCCATTAGCAAAAATAAGAATGTCATCCGCATAGAGAAGGTGAGATACCAAAGGCGCCCCACGAGGATGATAGTAAGCCCCTATCTTATTCTCTATAAAATTTTTCTTTAGAAGTCGAGAGAGAACTTCCTGTAAAATAATAAAAAGATAAGGAGATAAAGGATCTCCTTGGCGAAGCCCTCGAGAAGTTTTAAAGAAAACTTTATAAGTGCCATTCATCATAATGGAGAACCAAGGAGAGGAAACACATTCCGCCACTAAACCACAGAATCTTCGAGAGAAACCAAAACTTTCCAGAACCAAGTTTAAAATCCCAATCGACTCTATCATATGCCTTAGCCATGTTCCCTTTGATCATTACATTTCCACCATTAGACTTCTTATGCAGAGAATGAACCATTTCTTGAGCCAAAGAAGTATTTTCAAATATACTTCTACCAGGAATGAAAGCTCCTTGTTCCGGAGAAATCAAAGTAGACAATAAACTTGTCATCCTTGCAACAATAATTTTTGAAAAAATTTTGTAGATAACACTACAAAGACTAATAGGCCTTAACTTGTCAAAACTCTGAGGATTCTGAACTTTTGGGATTAGAACAATGTAAGATGCAGAATAAAATCTAAGAAGAGGGGACCCAGCAAAAAAATCTCTAGCTGCATCGATCACATCTTCTTTTACAATATCCCAGCAATCTTAGAAAAAAGTAGAGCCAAAACCATCCGGACCTGGGCTACTATTTCTCGAGATAGAAAGAATAGCACCCCTTATCTCCACCTCAGACGGTTCACGACACAGATCAATATTCTCCTCTTCAGAAACCATAGGAGATATTATATCAACAAGGTTAGCTATTCGATTGTGTCCTACACCTGTTAAGAACGTTCGAAAATACCTTACTGCACCCTCATGAACAGCTTTCATAGAATCCAACACTTCTCCATTTGGAAGTTTCAATGAATGAATCATAGTGTTCTTCCTCCTTTGGTTCACAAAAGCATAAAAGAACTTTGTATTGTTATCCCCCGCTTCCAACCATTTCTTTTTTTTTTTTTTTTCTAGCTGAGAAATACGAATCTCCTCCCTCTTTTCCCATGCTTCCAACTCGAGTTTAGTAAGGAAAAAATCTTCCTCCAATTCAAGCGAATACCCTTCCTGAAGTTGAGCCTCAAGAGCCTCCATACTTTCCTCCAATTTTTTAATGTTCTGTTGTATATGTCTAAAAACCTGTTTGTTCCAGTTTCGAATTGTAACTTTCGTATGTTTCAATTTACAAGCAAGTCTAACTAAACCCGAACCATGAGACTCCTCCCTTCAGGCTTCCTCCACGCAAGACTCAAAAGACTGGTGCGTGCTCCACATATTCTGATACCTGAAGTGAGAAGGACCATACCGATGCAGATTTCTAAGAAATTGAATAATCAATGGGTTATGATCTGAAGTCCTCCTCTTTTCATACTCAAAATAAATATTTGGAAAAACTTGGAGAAGATTTGAATTATAGAGCACCCTATCCAGTTTTGCCTAACTCCAAGAATTACCACTATGACCATTACACCAGTACTAACCAAATCCATAAGATCACAGTTGTCCAAGCAATTGTTAAATTCCTCCATAGCCGATAACGGCCTCATATGACCACCAATACGTTCCGAATCTGAACGGATAATATTAAAATCTCTCGCCACTAACCAAGGGAAATCATCCTTCTTTACAAACTCCAAATCATTCTAAAGTTCTCGACAATTTATTTGACGACATTTAGCATAAACAAAAGAAGCCAAGAAAATCTGGTCCACAGAACTAAAAATACCTGAAATAACTTGATCAGACATATGTTGTAACTCAAAGTGCACTTCCTCTTCCCAAAATATCCAAATTTTACCCCCCACTAAAGCATTCGCACAAAAATTCGAAAAAATTAAAAAATCAGCCCATTGCGACATCAGACTTTCATCAGAAAATGGCTCTGAAAGAATCAAAATAGAAGGCGAAAAATTCCTCATTAACTTATGTAAATAATTTTTCAACGTGCCTAAACCCCGCACATTCCACACTAGAATTGTATTAATCATAAATCAAGTTTCTTTGGACGGGTAATAATCCGTTGAGACTTCTTCTCACTTTGCCCATTAATATTCTTCAACTTAACAATCGGAACATGTAAATCATCATCCGAACAAAAGCCCTTTTCCAAAGGGAGTTTTTTTAAGTTATTTGTCTCCACCTCCCTATCCGATTCACAATTATGTGGGACACACCTGGCCATGATGGTACACTCTTGTTCCAAAATTTCTGTAACCATATTATTAGACGTCATCAACTGATCACGCAATACTATGCCATCTTCCACTATCAAAATATCAGCGTCAAGAGCACCCAAGACTGGTTCAACACTCTCCTTCCTCTGCACAATCTCATACTGATTTATATTTTGCTGCAAAGTCTCCACTTCAGGCCTTGGATCTTCAGGAACAAACTCCCCCTCTTCCATCTCACGTTGCGGTATTGTCTCAACCATTGGCAAAATTTGTGATGTCGTTGCACCCTTTTGAGCCTGAGCCCCCTCTACAGTTTCTTCGATAATGCATGGACCTATCAATCCTCTCTGAACTTCCTTCCCTTTATCCAATTTCTTCACACGCCAAACTTCTTGTCGATTTACTTGTCTACCATATTCCGTATCCTTACCTCCATCCCCATTTTTTTGTTTCCTTTCACCCCCTCGACATACCACCTTTGAATGCCCCTGTCTATGACATTTCTCACAATAAAATCCTTGCTTTTCGTATCTCACTTCTTGCCAAATTTTCTGACTTGCAAAAACAACAATCGGGAAAACATCCACTTGATCTGCCAATAAATCCACCTCCATACACATTCTCGCACCTGTAGCCCTAGTTCGATTAAGCGTAGCATTGTCAGTTCCCAAGTATCAACCAAACCTCGTGGCTAGAATTTGTAAGCAATCAGGTCTATACATGTGCATTGGAAGACCAGGGAGAAATAACCATTGAAGGGCCAAGGATGGTTCCTGCTTTAGGTTGAAGTCCTTTGTCCATCGAAAAAGACGAAACGGAAATCCAGCCAAAATCCTTCCTTCATGAGACCATCCATGAAGAAAATCTCGTTCATTCTTCATCTGAATCAGTACATGAAAATCATCCATGAAACTAACAGAAGGGATCTCCGAAAGGCCCCACGACTTTATGATATTCAAACGGATAACATCAATGGATGGTCTAGATCGCAAAAATTTCAAAACCAGTGCAAACCTAAAATCTTCCGCCACTTTGTTCATCTCAGCCTCCAAGAATATAAAACCAATATCTCCATCAACTGGATATCTCATGGCAAGTTTGAAAGAGGAAGACAACGGTTTAACAGCATGAGAACTTGAAACTACATGGGCATACGACAAAGTTCCTGAACCACCTTTTGAAAGAGACCCCACTGGTGGAGGATCCCCCAAAGGGCCGGCAGGCGCCGCCATCGAATCCTAGACTGTAGACGTCTTTCTTCAATGAAAATTGAAGAGAGACATACCTGATTAAGGATGTTTCAGAGTACCGGTAGAAGAATGGCTTGCCGAATTCAAAGTCTAGGAAACCCGGCAGGTGACGAAGTGGGCGACTGTGGTTGCAGCTGGTGACTCTTCTCTCTGGCGAAATGCTCACAAACAGGAGGAGGCTGAGGATGTGGAGCGGGAGAGAGGCAGTCTACAAATCCCGGAAACGGGACAGATCGCCCTCTGAATCTCCTCTGCGAAAACCCCGAACAACACCGAGTCACCGTCGTCGAGAGGGTTGGGGATCCCGCCGCCTTCGTCGCGAGATCTAGAGTTCGCGAACTCGCCGTCATCTCACCCCTTCGTCGCGAGAAACTCTCCTCTGCAAGTCCTGGAAATGCCACAGACCGCCTTTGTAAATCCCCAAAACGGATCCCTCACTTCCCGAAACTCAACACCGTCGTCGCGAGAGCTTTTCCTCTGCAAATCCCGGAAGACGACACAGACCGCCATCTGAGTCTCCTCTACAAAACTCTGAACAGCACTGAGTCGCCGTCGTCACGAGGGCTGGGAGTCCCGCCTATGTTACCAACAACATGATTCAGCCTAGAACTTTTGTTTACTTTCATATTTTTTGCTTTGTATTTTACAATCTAGAGAGAAGAATAAAAGATGCAAATATTTTTGCTCAATATCTGAAAACAATATGACTTGGGAAGGACTTGTACAATGTAGGTAGGCTAACAGACAGCTTTGACTGTATCTCTCTCCCTATCCCTCTCATTTTTCCAAAAACACATGCACGTGCACACGCGTGCACACACAGTGATTAGTTACAAAAGATGAAGAATAGTTATGGAAGACAAAAAATACTTATTAAATCTTGCTGACGTGATTTCACCATATATCCTCACTTAAAATTCCTTGCTGCTACTGGCGTTGAATATAGCATTAACTCATGTTAAAACAATTGCCTCAATTTTTGCTGCTACTGTTTTTTGTTTCTTCCATATTGTCGTGAACGTTGCTTGAATCACAGCAATCCGCTTGCTGTAGACATGGTAATGCTGTTCCGTACCCCAAGCTTTCTATTGCCCGTGGACCCAAATCCCCCTACCCTTCATTTCAAATGAATTTTGTACTTGGTATTTTGCAGGGATAATGAGAAGAGTATCTTTTTTATTGGTCATGAGCTATTCTGTTCCCCCGAGCTTTGCATTGACTCTGCAAGTCCCCCAACCCTTCATACATTTCTGTACTTGCCTACTTAGTGTTTGCGGAGATAATGAGAGTGGACCTCTTTTATTGGCAATGAGCTTTCTGTATCTCCAATCTTTCTATGTTGATGTAGGATGGGTAAGGCTGGTCTAGTCCTACGGTTTCAACCTTCACACAAGTACATATACTTAAGACACTTTGATTTAAGAACTCAATTAACTAAACATAAACATAATAAATCAAGCTTCATTTTACGTGTTGAATTTTTAAACGGTGTATGAAGCTGTTTAGAAGTAAGTTCCAAGAGTTTTTCACAAAGGAATCAAGTTATATGCAACAAATATGTTATACAAAATTTCAAGAATTTAAGTTCTATTGTTAGCTAGTAATATTCCCACAATTGATTTTAAACCAGCAAGTATATTGCAATCTATGGATTCAAAGGGCTTATCAAATGTGGAATTTTAGATTTCCAGCAAAGGCGTCAATATAAGCAAGGGTTTACAATATATAGTAAGGATTCAAACACAAGTACTAAAATTACCAAGAGAATTATTTGGATGACTGGACGTTGTTCGACACAAGTCTTAAATCATGCCAAAAAATTTCTTGGAACAAGCTTTTAAAACACTGAGACAAACACGACAATGTAATGGAGGGGAAGTGGAACTGCTGGAAGTATGTAATGATCCAAATGAATGTTAAATTTACCAATCAAAATGATGGTTGACTTGACGATATTCTACACAAGATAGAACTCTCCTAAAGTCCTTCATGTAAACTTTGAAATGTAATATGTATGCTGTAATGGAATGGTGGATTGTTGGCCTTGGATATAACTTGGTGGTGGTCGTGTGGGTGATGGACGGAAGTCGTGGAAGTGGGATAGGGATGGAGTCGCTGGATAGATTAGTGGTCTCTCACCACCTGATCTCTAAGGAGAACGACATAGCCTCTCACTACACAATCACAAGGATTTGACAAAACTTAACAAGCTTCACAAAAGAAAAACCTTTTTAATTCAATAACAATACTTTTCTCTCTACATAGTTCTTACAATGAAGAGGTTTATATATATATATAGCTTGTAACGTCCCGAACCCGCCACGTGGGGTTCGGAGTGTTATGAGACCAACCACGCGTCTCTGATACCATTCATGCGGTAGAACTAATTAAATAACCTCAAATAAAATACTAGAGTTCTACAAACATATATAAACAAATTCATAAAAAGGTACAACCATATTCTCCATATTACATAACCAAGACAAAATTATTAAACACAAAACTATACACATATTCGTTCTTTTAATTACTCACAAAACTAATCCTGCCCCAGAGCTTCCTAAGCTGGATCACCTGGAGGACCAGAAAAGATTAATAATTTGATGGGGTGAGACACCTCTCAGCAAGGAAGAAAAAAACTATAAACAGTGTGTGACAGAGAGTTTAATATATATATATATATACACACACAAAAATAATAACCCATTACTCAATATCCTCAGCACCAAATAATCCACATCATCAATTATATTCCTAACATCTGGTAACATACACACATTCATAATTATTTTTACTGAAAATTTTCTGAGAATAAGGAAGATTACTCGCCCATACAAGTGGCTTCCTTCTGCCCTTGTACCACAAAAAATTATCAAGACATTCATCTTTCTCAGCAACGGGTGGAGTATTCTACTTTACGATAAATACTTATGTAATTAAAGTTACACGCATCCAATGACATCATTTCACAAAGATCCACATATATATATGTATACCGCAAAAAATCAACAGAGGATCCACACACAGTTCATGCACACCCACAAAGGGTCCATATCCACACTAACGATACAATCCACACATGACCCACATCCACACGATTATTCACACAATCTTCATTCACACCCACACAGGGTTCAAATCCACACAAAATATAACGTCCACACAGGACTAACATCACATAGATTACACGGTCCACACAGGACTGGTCCACAGAGGACCATCAACCACACAAGTTACAAATTCACACATTCAATCTTGTTCATAGTAAATTGGTAAAACAAACTCCTCATACCACTGCCAACGCTATATAATGATTTATATTAGGTACGATATAACGACTTCTTCATACCACTACTAACGTTATATCGCAATTTACATGAACTACAACACATAACAAAACCAACCATTCAAACACATCTACGCATTTACCACAGTATACATAATCAAACAGTATTCACAACCGATCAATATTTTCAATCAAACAGAATTTGTAGCCTAAATAGTAACCACAAGCACATAATAAATCATAATCCTGCTGTACTCCTAACCATTTAATTATGAAAGTTATTTTCCATGCCACACGATTTTTCCCAAATACCATATATTTAATTAAAATCATCCTTAATCCAAAAGTTTAGCCATTCATAAAATTTTACCTAAATATATATAATTTTATACTAGAATTTAACCGGTTCAAAATTGATTAAAAAGATGCTATAACGTTTTCCCCTTTCCTAGTTTCCCAAGTAATGTCACGCCGACGGAGATCCCGTACGTCACCTGCGGTACTCACCCGAACCCTAGTTTAAAAACTCGAGTTCATCAACTCAAACTTCAATAAAGTGCTATTTTATCATTCTCAAGGCCTTATATACTCCATATTATTAATAAAACTTGATAATGCCCTACTTATCCTGGTTTTGGAGTTGTTCCCAAGTACTCTAAACTGAAAATATGCTTCGCTTAAGTCGTAAAAAATCTCCTAGAATCATCGTGGTAGCTTCTGATCATCGAACTAAGGAGAAATGGGGCCAGAATCGTAAAGAGAAGGTAGAAGGGACAAATTTTAGAGAGAGAAACAATAGAAAAGTAAATTCTCTCGCTGAAACCTATCTTTGATATATTTATAGGTAACTTGCCATGTGGCCTCATCGATGAGACACGTGGACTTGTCGATGAGCCCAAGAAGACCATTCATCGACGAAGCCGAGAGTTCGTCAAAGAAATTCAGAAAATCTAAAACCTCTCTCGATATATCTTTGTCGATGAGACACGCTTACCCGTCGACTGATTCAAAAAATCACAGAAGTTTGTCAAGGGATTTCTCCTTACAAGCTACGAAACAAATTTAAACTCCTGTTAGTACCTTAATCTACCCGTTCCTACCCTTATTCAAATTAAACCTATACTCTGG
Organism: Malania oleifera; assembly: GCF_029873635.1. NCBI lineage: Eukaryota > Viridiplantae > Streptophyta > Magnoliopsida > Santalales > Ximeniaceae > Malania > Malania oleifera. The sequence goes on along the minus strand of NC_080420.1, from coordinate 9,855,427 downwards.
TATTAATCCTTTTAAAGTCTGCAAGACCGTTAGGCTTTGATACCAACTGTAACGCCTCGAACCCGCCACGTGGGGCGTGGAGTGTTAAGAGACCAACCACACATCTCTGATGCCATTCATGCAGCAAAACTAATTGAACAACCTCAAATAAAATACCAGTTCTACAAACATATATAAACAAACCCATAAAAAGCTACAACCATATTTTCCATATTACATAACCAGGACAAAATTTTTAAACACAAAACTATACACATATTCGTTCTTTTAACCACTCACAAAACTAATCTCGCTCTAGAGCTTTCTAAGCTCGATCACCTGGAGGACCATAAAAGATTAATAATTTGACGGGGTGAGATACCTCACAATAAGGAAGAAAAAGCTATAAACAGTGTGTGGCAGAGAGTTTAATATATATATATATACACGCACACACACACACACACACACACACACACACACACAAATAATCATCCATTACTCAATATCCTTAGCACCAAAGAATCCACGTCATCAATTATATTCCTGACATATGGTAACATACACACATTCACAATTATTTTTACTGATAATTTCCTAAGAATATGGAAGATTACTTGCCCATACAAGTAATTTCCCTTTGTTCTAGTACCACAGACTCAGCAAGCTCTCGGATGGAGTATTCTACTTTACCATAAATACTATTGTAATTAAAGTTACACGCATCCAATGCCATCATTTCACAAAGATCCACATATATACGCATACCGCAACAAATCCACACAGGATCCACACACAGTTCATGCACACCCACAAAGGGTCCATATCCACACTAACAATACAGTCCACATAGAACCCACATCCACATAAGATTATTCACACAGTCTTCATTCACACCCGCACAGGATTTAAATCCACACAAAATACAACGTCCACACCGGAATGGTCCACACAGGACTAACATCACACAGATTACATGGTCCACACAAGACTATCAGCCACACAGGTTACAAAATCATACACACAATCCCATTCATAGTAAATCGGTAAAACAAACTCCTCATACCACTATTAATGTTTTATCCCATTAATATAAATGCCCATATAACGACCTCCTCATACCACTACCAACGCTATATGACAATTTATATCAGGTACGATATAATGACCTCCTCATACAACTGCCAACGCTATATCGCAATTTATATGAACCACAAAACATAACAAAACCAACCATTCAAACACATCTACGCATTTACCACAGTATACAAAATCAAACAGTATTCACAATTGGTTAGTATTTTTAATCAAACAGAATTTGCAGCCCAAACAGTTACCACAAGCACATAATAAATCATAATCCTGCAGTACTCATAACCATTTACTTATTAAAGTTATTTTCCATGCCACACGATTTTTCCCAAATATCATATATTTAATTAAAATCATCATTGATCCAAAAGTTTAACCATTCAGAAAATTTTACCAAAATATATATAATTTTATGCTGAAATTTAACCGGTTCAAAATTAATTAAAAAGTTGCTATAACGTTTTCCCCTTACCTGGTTTCCTAAGTCACGCCCATGGAGACCTCGTACGTCCCCTGTGGTACTCACCCAAACTTTAATTTAAAAACTCGAGTTCATCAACTCAAACGTTAATAAAGTGCTATTTTATCATTCCCTAGACCTTATATACTCCATATTATTAATGAAACTTGATAATACCCTACTTACCTTGGTTTTGGAGTGGTTCCCATGTACTCCAAACCGAAAATCTGTTCCGCCTAAGTTGTAGAGAATCTCTCTAGGATCATCGTGGTAGCTTCTGATTATTGAACCGGGGAGAAATGGGGTCGAAATCGTAGAAAGAAGGTAGAAGGGCTGAATTTTAGAGAGAGAAACGAGAGAAAAGTAAATTCTCTCGTTGAAATCTGTCTTTCGCATATATATAGGTAACTTGCCAAGTGGTCTCGTCGATGAGACACATGGACTTGTCGATGAGCCCAAGAAGACCATTCGTCGACGAAGCCGAGAGTTCGTCAACGAAATTCAAAAAATCTTAAACCTCTCTTGGTATATCTTCGTCAATGAAACACGCTTACTCGTCTACGAGACTCAGATGATCGCTCGTCGATGAGAAATCAAGTTCGTCGAAGAGTTCCTACTTGATACTTTAAAAATTTTTTTTTTCCCTTTTCTTTTATTTTTCCCTATTCCATTTATTATCTTCCTCATTATTTTAATAGTCAAAATTTTTTGGGTCGTTACATTCTCCCCTCCTTTAGAAAATTTTGTCCTTGAAATTCATTAATCACAACATTCATACAATTCAATTAATTCTAACATATGTATCATCAAATCACTCAAAATCAAACACGACCATTACTTATGCAACTGTAAACATATTACCTACACCTCTGGTATTGTCCCCCTCAGCTGTACCAAGCACATAAATCTGTGCTGGCTTGCCATCGCCACGAGGCACTGGGTTGTTCCTCTGATTCTGGTTTGGAGCAGGTGCGTCGTTTGGCAGTTCTTGACATTCTCAGGCTATATGGCCATATTTGCTGCATCTATAGCCCACAACACCCCTACTCTGGCATTCTCTCCAATGCCTTTGATTACATATATAGCAGTGGGGCGTGACGAATTGCTCTGTCGTCCTCAATCATTCCTTTCCGACCCCTGACCTACAACATCTTTGTCTCACCTCCACGACCCTTGTCTGACATTTGCTTGGGAACGAGGAGACACAGGTCTCCTTCTTCGTTTTGACGCCTCTGCACCTCTCTGTAAACTCGACTCTGCAATAGTGGTTTTTTCCACCAGTTCTGTGAAATCCTGAATCTTCAAACACGCCATATGCTCGTGAATTCACTGATTTAGACCCCTTTCAAACCACCTCGCCTTTTGGTATTCATTGGAACCATGGAAGGTGCAAAGCGAGAAAGTTCCAAGAACTTAGCAGTAGCATACTACTGAACAATGAGACGCCTTTGAGTAAGGTAGAAAAATTCCTTCATCTTCGCATTTCTGGTGGTGGCAGAAAAATATTGGTCGTAGAAGACCTACTTGAAACAGTCCCAGGTCATCACTATAGGTACTGCTCGCTACTCTTCCAATAGCTTGACCGCATGCCACCACCGTTCAGCTTCTCCGGTCAGCTTGAAGGTGGCAAAAAGAACTTTCTGCTCCTCAGTGCAATTCAGCATTGCTAGTATCTTCATCTCTTGCATCCACGTCTCAGCCTTAATCGAGTTAGTGCCACCCTCAAAAGATGAGGGTTTCAGGCGGGTGAATTGATCAATTGTACAACCCTGGTGCACTGGTGGGTAGCTTGATCCCCCAAAGTCTCGTCTCATCTCTTCCCTGATCTAATAAGCTATTTCTTGTAACAGTAGGAAGGTGTCAATCCCATCCCCGCTGGAAGCTCCCAACTCTATTCCACTTTCTTCATCCACGTCTTTGCCTCTATGATCCATTCTGAATATATATATATAACAGAGGCAAGTTTAGAATCTCTACATCTTAATATATTATAGAATAAGAAACCAATTTAATATCTAAATTGTCAATTAAACACTTGATATCCAATTATCCGCAATCATCTTAACCTCCAAATTCAAATTCCAAGTTTCAGTCTCTTTGCTTGGAAACATCACCGTCAATGGATTTACCCTGGTTTTCTGAAACCGTCGATTGATTTAGAAAATCACAGAAGTTCGTCAAAGGATTCCTGCCTCTAGGCTACAAAACAAACTCAAACTCTTGTTAGTACCTTAATCTACCCGTTCCTAGCCTTATTCAACTCAAACCTATACTCTGGTATTAATCCTTTTAAAGTCTGCAAGACCGTTAGACTCTGATACCAATTGTAACACCTCGAACCCGTCACGTGGGGCTCAAAGTATTATGAGACCAACCACGTGTCTCTGATGCCATTCATGCAGAAAAACTAATTAAACAACTTCAAATAAAATACGAGTTCTACGAACATATATAAATAAACCCATAAAAGGTACAACCATATTCTCCATATTACATAACCAGGACAAAATTATTAAACACAAAACTATACACATATTCTTTCTTTTAACTACTCACAAAACTAATCCCACCCTAGAGCCTTCTAAGCTCGATCACCTGGAGGACCAGAAAAGATTAATAATTTGATGGAGTGAGATACCTCTCAGTAAGGAAGAAAAAAAACTATAAATGGTGTGTGACAGAGAGTTTAATATATATATACAAAAATAATCATCCATTACTCAATATCCTTAGCACCAAAGAATCCACATCATCAATTACATTCTTGACATATGGTAACATACACACATTCACAAATATTTTTACTGATAATTTCTTAAGAATATGGAAGATTACCCGCCCATACAAGTAGCTTCCCTTGGCCCTAGTACCACAAAAAATTACTAGGGCACTCGTTTTTCTCAACAAGCTCTCAGGTGGAGTGTTTACTTTACCATAAATACTTATGTAATTAAAGTTACACACATCCAATGCCATCATTTCACAAAGATCCACATATATATGTATACCACAACAAATCCACAGAGGATCCACACACAATTCATGCACACCCACAAAGGGTCCATATACACACTAATGATACAGTCCACACAAGACCCACATCTACACAGGATTATTCACACAGTCTTCATTCACACCCACACAGGGTTTAAATCCACACAAAATACAACGTCCACACAGGACTAACATCACACAGATTACACGATCTACACAGGATTATCAGCCGCACAGGTTACAAAATCACACACATAATTTTGTTCATAGTAAATCGGTAAAACAAACTCCTCATACCACTGCCAATGTTTTACCCCCTTAATATAAATGCCCATATAACTAGCTCCTCGTACCACTGTCAACGCTATATGACAATTTATATTAGGTATGATATAACGACTCCCTCATACAATTGCCAACGCTATATCGCAATTTACATGAATCACAAAACATAACGAAACCAACCATTCAAATACATCTACGCATTTGCCACAGTATATACAATTAAATAGTATTCACAACCGATCAGTGTTTTTAATCAAACAGAATTTGCAACCCAAATAGTAACCACAAGCACACAATAAATCATAGTCTCGTAGTACTCATAACCATTTAATTATTAAAGTTATTTTCCATGTCATATGATTTTTCCCAAATACCATATATTTAATTAAAATCATCCTTGATCCAAAAGTTTAACCATTCAGAAAATTTTACCTAAATATATACAATTTTATACTAGAACTTAACCGGTTAAAAAATAATTCAAAAGCTGCTATAACCTGGTTTCCTAAGTCAAGCCCATGGAGACCCCGTATGTCGCCTGTGGTACTCACCCGAACCCTAATTTAAAAACTCGAGTTCGTCAACCCAAACGTCAATAAAGTGCTATTTTATCATTCCCTAGACCTTATATACTCTATATTATTAATGAAACTTGATGATACCCTACTTACCTTGGTTTTGGAGTGGTTCGCATGTACTCCAAACTGAAAATTTGCTCTGCCTAAATTGTAGACAATCTCCCCAAGATCATCGTGGTAGCTTCTAATTGTCGAACCGAGGAGAAATGGGGTCGAAAGTGTAGAGAGAAGGTAGAAGGGATGAATTTTAGAGAGAGAAATGAGAGAAAAGTAAATTCTCTCGCTAAAACCCTTCTTTGACATATTTATAGGTGACTTGCCACGTGGCCTCGTCGGCGAGACACGTGGACTTGTCGAAAAGCTGAAGAAGACCATTCGTCGACGAAGCCGAGAGTTCTTCGACGAAATTCAGAAAATCTAAAACCTCTCTTGGTATATCTTCGTCGACGAGACACACTTACCCGTCAACGAGACTCAGAAGATCGCTCGTTGACGAGAAAATCAAGTTCGTCGATGAGTTCTTGCTTGATACTTTAAAATTTCTTTTTCTCATTTTCTTTTATATTTCCCTATTCCGTTTATTATCTTCCTCATTATTTTAATAGTTAAAATTTTTTGGGTCGTTACATAGCTAGCATGGGGGGACAAAGCATAAATAAGCTTTGCTAGCATGGGGGGACATAGACATTAAACAACTAACAATTCCCACACAAGCATGGGAGACACAAATAATAAAGACACCAACTTACTACTTACTAGATATAATAAATACTCACACAACTTTCAACACTCTAACTTACAAGACATATTAAATACTAAGCACAACTTACTAAGGAAGAGCACATGCAAGCTAGTTGTCTCGCATGTTTACAAATTAAATACAAAACAAAAGTCAAAGGGAGGCCCAATTTCGTGTGGGGCCTAATGGAGCTGTGTGGGGGCCCACATGACCATATAGGGCCCACTTGGGTCTTGAACTTAGACTTGTGTCAGCATAAAAACCTGGGTCTTCTCATGCTGAAAATTTTCAAGATACTCCATTTATACTTGCAAGAATTATAAATCAATGTGGACATTGGGTGGCCATCCACGTGTCACCTTGTCGGCGAAGGACAAAGGTAGGGGCTGCCATCTCTCCCAAGCCCAAAAGAATTCTTCTTTGAAGAATGAGAAACAAAGTACTGGGAGTACAATTTCGAGTTAAGATGAAGGAGGCCTTCTTTCAAAATCTAGCTACCCTTAGAAAGTGGTTTACCTCTCCACTTGCCCAAAAACTTTTGGTATGAACCTGTTTGTGTGAATGTTGTTTTGTAATCCAAGATTTCTTTAATTTCATCATGGTTCTTGGGTATGGGTAAAGGCGGGGGCAAAGGCAATTTAGGGGTTTCAGGTATATGAGGAGTGGAGAAGAGGGTGTGATCACCTACAGGGTTAGAATTTGAAGGCTCCACAAAAGAAGATGCTACAAGAAATGGGATTAGATTTTCAACATTGAAAACATTGCTTATGCTAAAATCAACATGAATATTAAGCATGTAAGCATTAGAACCAACTTTCTTTAAAATTTTGAAATGATCCATCTTGTTAGAGCATGTAACTTCCGCACCTTTTTGAAATTAGGAATAACTTCTCAAGAGGGAGGGGGGTGAATTGGATTCTTTTTAATTTGAATATTTTTTGAGCTTTGCTTATGACACCAAGAATAGCACAATAAATAACAAATAATCACGCTTAAAAATACTGAAATTTAAAATTCACAAACCAATCAATTAAACTTAAACAATTCAACCACTCAAGCAAGAATCTTAGTACTTTTATAAATTTCCCTGTAGATGTTCACAACCTTCTTTAGATAACCTCTTCGTATGCACTTCTCTTGATTAAGATTTCCGTAGACTAACCAACGTACTCCCTTTTGGGTTTCCGAAAATGGCCAATCAAAACGTACTTTCTAAATATCGAGAGTCTTTCTTTATTTCTAACTTTTAGAACCTGCAACCTGCACTTTAAATCACCCAACAATAGCTTGTACAAAAAATAAAAAGTAAAGAAGAAAGAAAGACGCAAGGTTTTTTACAAGGTTCGGCTTCAACACAGCCTACATCCTTGCCCTTGGCAAAATACCGAAGGGTTCCACTATAGCAGTTCCTTTATCGGGCAAAACAACACCTATTTACAATCACTCTTTTGCTAAGGCTAGAGTCCGCCATCTCCAAACAATATACCCTCGTTTGGTCAACGATCCAACAGCTTGGAATTGTCCAAAATATACAAAGAGAAATAACAAGAAGCTGGTGTACAAGAGATGCTCACACAAAGAGCAGGTTAGTACAAATTGAAACTATGTATTTCGAAAAATAAATATCAAGAAAAAAATACACTTTTGAAGCTTAACAAGGATTTCACCAAATTCCTTTTCTCTAGATGAGAAATCAGTAATCTAACTTTAGGAATTGATGAGCTAGAATCTCAGAATCACATCACTTTCAATTTGTAAGAGATGATCAAGATGAGGCTTTTAGAGCAAGAGAGATTATGAGAGATTTTCAATGCTTGGTATATTTTGATTTATAAAAACCATGTATTTATAGGCTTTCAAACAAGTTTCCTTATTGCAAAAGTTTCCTTAGAGAGTTTCCCAAGTTGTTAGAAAATTTGGAGCTCAAACAATTATAATTTAAAATATTGGATTTTAAAAAATTTGCCCATTGAACAGTGTTCAGATAACTGAAGAGTCGAGTTCAGTCATCTGGAGTTCCTGAAATCCTTTAAAAATGAAGTGGACACAAGGTCAGATGACTAAAGAGTGGGTTCAGACGTCTGAACTTCAGACGTCTGAAGTGTCGAGTTCAGACGTCTGAACAGCTACTGCCTGTTTCAGTTTTGTCCTAGAAAATCTTCAAACGTCTGAGCTTATTCTTCAGACGTCTGAAGTACTTCTTCAGACACCTGAACAGTGAGTTCAGTTATCTGAATAGACAGAAAGCTATTTTAAAAATATTTTCCATTAAAAATGATTTGCTTTCTTATTCTGATTTTTACAAAACTTGTTTCAATAATCCTAAATAGGTCTTTAGGTCCTCATAATCTCTTGGAAAAGCTTCAAAACATATTTCAAACGATATTTAGTTTTGAAATACTTGCAATATGTTCCCTAAGACTTTATATGCCATGCTTGAGATCATTCTCATTCTTTGCTTTTGAAGTTCTTTGGATATTTGCTTGAGTTAGCTTTATCTACAAATGCGTTAGTTTCTCTTTGGATCATTTGTTAGTTTATTTTCTTTGATGACCCACACTTGATCCATACTTGATCTTCACTTGATCCATACTTCATCCATATTTCCTGAAACACAAAAACTTAACCTTTCCAAGTTAAATTGTTCTTTGTTTGTTATCACCAAAACTGATTGAAAGACCTTGTTAGACTAACAATCTCCCCTTTTTGATGATGACAAATAAGGAGTAAAGATAAAGGTTTTATGTGAAATGAAGTACTCCCCCTTACTATGAGCATTAGCAAGCCATGTAAATAGCCATGTAGATGAAGTACTCCCCTTTACTATAAACATTAATAAGCAAGCCATGTAAATAGCCATGTAGAGCCATGTAGATAAGTTCATCATATGCTCATTCATCATCTATCAAATATTCTTTATTTTATCCAACTGATGAGTTGCATAGTAAGTTATTGCTGATATCATATATCCATGTCAGCTTAAGTTTTTGCTAATATCATATATCTATGTCAGCTAAAGCCATTCAGTCATTTATCTGAAACCATTATGTCATTTATGTCATTTATCTTTACTGAGACCACTTTACTCTCTCCCCCTTTGTCATTAGTCAAAAAGAGTAATTTGATTATGAAAATTTATAAAAAAAAAAAAATTCTCATAACAAGATGTAGTTAGTACAAAAAAGCATCTATAGATCAACTCAAAATATCAATACATAGAAGTTTCATTTGTACCCTTACAAAAAGTTTCATAGTGCTATGATTACAAAACATCTAAGGTACATTTGGAATCATCATAAGTCCTAGTACATCATTACATGCAAAAAGTGTTATGACAACTTAGGTTAGGAAGTTCTAACTATCTTATCCTTCTTCTTCAGAATCATCTCCTTCTACTTCTTCTTCTTGGGATCCTTCTTCTTCAGTATTGGCTTCATCTTCCTAGTTTCATTCTCCTTCAAAATCTCCTTCATTTTCTGTAGAGTCATTATCAGAATTATCATCTGCACTTGGAGGAGCAGAGGGAATGTCCATGGGATCACCTCCCCTAGAAGATCTAGCCTGATATCTTTCTATATGAGTGACACGCTTATCAAGTGATGTGACTTTTTCTTTAGTATTCTCAAGCCGGTGCGAACTTCAGGTGAAAAACTGTAGAAATCCTTTTGGAAGGATAAGAACCATGAATGTGTGTCATGAGATGAACCAAGGTCCTGTGTAGAAGAAGATTGTGTTGTTGTTGATACTGATGCTGAGGCTGAGGCTAAACCTGAGGTTGCTGTTGAGGCTGGTGTTGCATGTTGAGTCCTTCCTGACTTCAAGTACCATCCTGAACTCCCCTTGTCATACCCCATTTGCTTTAGGGAAGTCTCATTGAAAATATCATATCAGGTTCTTTTTATGAAGAATTTAGAACTATTGGCAACATGAAGATGGTTAAAGAGAAGAGTAAAAATTCCTCCATAAGGAAGAACAACTCAAGAAGATTCCAGTTTGGTCCACATCTATCTAATGATTAAACTAGCTAAGTCTAGTTTCTTTCCTTTAAGAAAACACCAAAGAAAAAAAACATTCAATATAGGAAAGATGATCAAAAGAGTCTTGTTTAGGTAGGATATTGTTTGAAACGAGTTTGTGTAGAATCTGACCTTTTAAGCTTAATTGTTTGTATAACGGAGGATGCCCAAAATAGATAGGTTCATTTTCCATGATCATTGGAAGAAAAGCTTTAGGAGTGAATCCTTGTTCTAGAATCCAAGATTGAGTAAACATGGGGCAGTTAAAATCACCTTGAGTAATTTTAAAAATGGGAGACAATATTTCAGAGTTTAGCAAAATTTTATTTCCTTTAACTTCCGAAGAAATAATCCCATTTTCATTTGTCATATTAGCATAGAAAATTTTGACAAGATGCGGAAAACATCCTTTGGGTTGTTGGGTGATGAAATCAAACCAACCAATCGCATGAAATAATGGAAGGATATCTGGAAACTCAGTATTGAAGAATGAAACATCCATAATTTTACCTAAGATTGGATCTATTGTATCGAGTGAAGTACGATAACAAATTCAAGCTCGAGGAGCCACAAGCTACTTGTCAAGGTTTTGAGCATCTTTCCCCGATGAAGATCCTTTGTTGGCAGTTTGCTTGATTCGAGGCATGAGGGTATGAGAATGAGATGCCCTAGTTTTCGTGGATTGAATCTTTGAAGGATGGAAGCTTTGGATTGAAGTGAAAATAAGAAACGATGGAGAGGAAGGTGTTCAGATGAGTGGAGCAACCAACTTCAGAAGTCTGAAAATTAGGGTTTAGTCCGTTAGTTATATTTAAACCCTGCGACTTTAGATGACTGATGATTAACTTTAGTTGTCTAAAGATTTTAAAGTCCATAATTTGAAGAGGTAGTAGCCGCCCAAACGTCTGAAGTTCCAGGTTCAGTAATCTGAACCTGTTTGCTACAGTGTTCAATCATCTGGGGTGTGAAGTTCAGATGACCGAAGTGCAGAGGAATGCTGAATTTTTTTTTTAATATGCTTCTCTGCTATGGATTAGCCCAAGTTCTCTCCTAATATGTATAAATCTTTCTTCACTTAGGGGTTTTGTAAATATCTCAGCCCATTGATCACTTGTATTTATAAATTTAAGAATTATATCCTTTTTTTTAACATGATCTCTCAAAAAATGATGTCTTATGTCTATATGTTTTGTTCTTGAGTGTGAAATTGGGTTTTTAGATATATTTATGACACTTGTGTTATCATACTTTATTGGTATTGTTTTATACTCTAGATTGAAGTTTTTTAATTGTTGTTTCATGTATAAAATTTGTGCACAACAACTTCTAACTGCCACATATTCAACTTCAGCGGTTGATAAGGCTATAGAATTTTGTTTCTTTGAGAACCATGATACTAAGGATTGTCCTAGAAAGTGACATGTGCCACTTGTACTTTTTCTATCAATCTTACATCCAGTATAATCAGCATCGGAGTAACTTATCATATTAAAATCAGTGTCCTTTGGATACCATAAACCTAGATCAAGTGATCCTACCAAGTACCTAAGAATTCTTTTAACGACTGTTAGGTGGGATTCCTTGGGTGCTAATTGAAATATAACACACATACATATACTAAACATAATATCAGACCTACTAGTAGTTAAATATACTAAACTACCAATAATTCCTCTATAGTGTGTTATGTCTACTTGTTTTCCTTTTTCATCTCTATCAAGACTTGTGGAAGTACTCATAGGAGTTCCTATGAGTTTACTTTGTTCCATATCAAACTTTTTGAGCATATCCTTGATGTACTTAGTTTGATTTATGAATGTCCCATTTTTAGCTTGTTTAATTTGTAATCCTAGAAAATAATTTAATTCCCCCATCATACTTATTTCAAATCCTTTTTGCATACATGTGGCAAAGTCCTTGCATAGATCTTCATTTGTAGCTCCAAATATAATATCATCCACATATATTTGAATTATTAGCATATCTTTGTTTTTGGATTTAATGAATAAAGTACTGTCAACCATTCCTCTTGTGAATTCATTTTTAAGTAGAAATTTACTTAACCTCTCATACCAAGCTCTTGGAGCTTGTTTTAAACCATAAAGAGCTTTTGTCAATTTGAATACATGGTTTGGATTTTTAGAATTTTCAAAACCTGGAGGTTGTTTGACATACACTTCTTCATTTATATATCTATTTAAGAATGCACTTTTTACATCCATTTGATATAACTTAAAATCCTTATGGATTGCATAAGTTAGAAGCATCCTAATTGCTTCCATTCTTGCCACGGGGGCAAAGGTCTCATCGTAATCAATTCCTTCTTCTTGATTATACCATTGTGCTACTAGCCTATCTTTATTTCTTACAACTACTCAATTTTTATCATTTTTATTTCTAAACACCCATTTAGTTCCTATGACTGATTTATCTTTGCGTTTAGGTATAAGTTCCCACACTTGACTCCTTTTAAATTGATTTAGTTCCTCCTGCATAGCTATAATCTAAGAATCATCATTTAAGACTTCTTCAATATTTTTGGGTTCATCTTGGGATAAAAAGGCATAGTGGTTGCAAATATTTTTTAGTGAGGCTCTAGTGGTTATTCCTTCTGATGTTTCACCAAGAATTTGTTCTTTTGGGTGATTTTTATCATATTTCCATTCTTTAGGAAGTTTTAGATTTTCTGTAAGGTTTTCGTTTGGAGCATCATTATTATTTTCTTCTTTTATTTCAAGGTCTTCTTCTTTTTGTGGAGTATCTTCTTTTTCATCATTCTTATTTTTAATGTCATGATTATTTGATTCATCAAAAGTTATGTGTATTGATTCCATAATGGTAAAAGTTCTTTTATTATAAACCCTATAAGCTTTACTATTTGTAGAGTAACCTAGGAAGATACATTTATCTGATTTTGCATCAAACTTTCCTAAATCATCTTTAGTGTTAAGGCTAAAACATTTGCATCTGAATACATGAAAGTAGGAAATATTAGGTTTTCTACCTTTCCAAAGTTCATATGGTGTTTTGTCTATTTTTGATCTTATTGATACTCTATTTACAATGTAGCATGCTGTATTTACAACTTCTGCCTAAAAGTATTTAGGTAGATTATTTTCATTAAGCATTGTTTTTGCCATTTCTTGTAGAGTTATATTTTTCCTTTCTACAACTCCATTTTGTTGTGGAGTTCTAGGTGCTGAAAAATTATGAGTTATTCCATGTTCATTACAAAATTTATCAATTTCCTTGTTTTTAAACTCTCTTCTTTGGTCACTTCTAAAGCTTGTTATATTATAGCTCTTCTCATTTTGTAATTTCTTACATAAGGTTATTAATAGATTACAAGCTTCATCTTTGTTTGTTAGAAATATTACCTAAGTAAATCTTGAATAATCATCTACTATTACAAAAACATATTGTTTTCTTCCTAAACTAAAGGTTCTAGTTGGACCAAATAAGTCTAGGTGCAAGAGTTCTAGGGGTCTTTTGGTGGATATATATTTTTTCTTTTCGAAGCTTGTTTTTACTTGTTTTCCTTTTTGGCATGCATCACATATCTTGTCTTTAATGAATTTTGTATTTGGTAGTCCTTTTACAAGATTTTTCTTAGATAATTTGGATAGTAGGTCCATGCTTGCATGTCCTAGTTTCCTATATCATAACCAACTTACTTCATTCATTGCTGTCAAACAAGTTATGTTTTGATTTACTAATTTTTCAAGATTTATGCAATAGACATTATTTATTTTATGAGCTATAAACAGAGTTTTTTTGTTTTTAGGATTTTGGATAACACATTTTTCTTTCATAAAATTTATTTCGAATCCTTTATCACTTAGTTGACTAATACTTAAAAGATTATGTTTTAGTCCTTCTACTAATAGCACATTATCTATAGCGAGTGAAGGTTCTTAACCAATTTTTCCGATGCCAATGATTTTACCTTTAGCATTGTTGCCGAAGGTGACATATCCCTCATCCTTTTGTTTTAATGTAGTGAATTTAGTCTTGTCACCGGTCATGTGCCTTGAGCACCCGTTGTCCAAGTACCATTTATCTGTTGACGTTGTTGTCCTAAAGCAAACCTACAATGAAGGATACTATGTGTTAGTTTTTGGAACCCAAATTCTTTTGACTTTCTTTGTTTTGTTATTAATTCCACTATTGACTTTCCATTCTCCTTGAACTTTAACATACTTTCTTTTTAATGGGCAATTAAACATTACATGACCTTTAATCTTGCATATATAGCAAGTGATGTGTTCATATTTTTTGTTTGATGAAGTGCTAGCATAGTACTTAGCTTCCTTAACAAAGTATCCTACGTATAACTTTTTCTTCCTTTTATTTGCTTTACCGTTGTAGCCTATTCCTTCTTTGTTTCCATGAAGCCTTTGTTGTCCAATCATCTTTTCAAAGTTTTCTTTATCTTTGGTAAAGTTATAGATAATCTTTTTTTTATCCTCAACTGCCTTTTTGAGTTCATTTATTTATAGATCCTTTTTATTCAAATTATCTTTATGAGTTTTACCTAACTCTTGTATTGCTATATTTATTTCTTCTTCCAACTTCTTAATATGAGAATTTTCTTCTTCTTCAATAGCTTTAAATGATTCAAGTTGCTTCACTAGTTCTTTATTTTGATCTTTCAAAGTTATATTTCTCTTAAAAATTTTTATGAATATTTTATGTAGTGAGAATAACTCAGTTTGTAATTTCTTATAAAAAGACAAACTATCGTACGACTCATCACAAGACTCATTTTGAGATTCGGTTGAAGAATAGTAAGAATTTACCTCTTCATCATTCACCATGAAACACATATTTGCCATCTCTTGTCCACTTGTTTTGTTTTCTGTTTCGCTGGAGTTAGAGTCATCCTAAGTAGCCTTCATAGCTTCCTTATTTTTCTTCTTGTCTTTTTTAAGCAATGGACAATTCGGTTTGATATGCTCTGGTTTCTTGCAATGATAGCATATTGGTGGTTCATTCTTACCTTTATTATCTTTCTTACTTGTCTCTCCTTTTTCGGGTTTCTTTTTATTGAACTTTCTAGAAAACCTTTTATTCCTTCTATAGAATTTGTCTAGTCTCTTAGTAATGAATGCTAATTCATCTTGATCTAAGTCGCTTGTTTCACTTTCCTCTTCACTAGTGCTGTGACTAAATGCTTTTAGTGCAATGGATCTTTTATACTTTGGTTCAGAGTTTCTTTCTTTTAAGGTCATTTCATAGGTAAGAAGTGAGCCTATAAGTTCATCTAAAGAAGTGGTCTTGGGGTTTCTACCTTCTGCAATAGCTGTAGCCTTTGGTTCCCATATGGAGGGAAGACCTCTTAGAATTTTTCTGATCATTTCGTAGGTAGTATAAGTTTTCCCTAAGGCACTTCAGGAATTTATTATGTGGGTAAATCTGGTGTACATACTTGATATTGTTTCATCAGAATTCATCTTGAATGCTTCATATTCACTTGTTAACATGTTTGTCCTATTGTCTCTAACATCAACTGTTCTTTCTAATTTGTCACAAATTTCCTTAACTGTTTTGCAAGCTATGACTCTGTTAAATTCATTATCATCTAATGCACAGTATAACGTATTTATAGCGCTTGCATTTATTTGAAACATTTTATAATCTAAGTCGGTCATATCTTTTTTTTCCTTTGGAATGTGTTTTCCATCAACTATCTTAGTGGGAATAAGGTTTCCATCCATAACAACTTCTTATTCTTTTCAATCCATGTGTTAGAGATATATTTCCATTCTCTTTTTCCAAAAGGTATAATTGTGTCCACAAAAGATTGGTGGACGGGTTGAGGATTGGGTTTCATCGAAGGGTGCTACTCCAATGTTTGCCATTTGATCTTTTTTATAGTTTCTTGTTAGGAATTTCTATAACTTAGCTCTGATACCAATTGAAATTAGGAATAGCTTCCCAAGAGGGGGGTGAATTGGATTCTTTTTAATTTTAATATTTTTTGAGCTTTACTTATGACACCAAGAATAACACAATAAATAACTAATAATCACACTTAAAAATACTGAAATTTAAAATTCACAAACCAATCAATTAAACTTAAATAATTCAACCACTCAAGCAAGAATCTTAGTACTTTTATCAATTTCCCTATAGATGTTCACAACCTTCTTTAGATAACCTCTTCGTATGCACTTCTCTTGATCAAGATTTACGCAGATTAACCAACGTACTCCCTTTTGGGTTTTCGCAAACGGTCAATCAAAACGTACTTTCTAAATATCAAGAGTCTTTCTTTATTTCTATCTTTTAGAACCTGCACTTTAAATCACACAACAACAGCTTGTACAGAAAATAGAAAGTAAAGAAGAAAGAAAGACACAAGGTTTTTTACGAGGTTCAGCTTCAACACAGCCTACGTCCTCGCCCTTGGCAAAATACCGAAGGGTTTCACTATAGCAGTTCCTTTACCGGGAAAAACAACACCTATTTACAATCACTTCTTTGCTAAGGCTAGAGTCTGCCTTCTCCAAACAATATACCCTCGTTTGGTCAATGTTCCAATAGCCTAGAATCGTCCAAAATCTACAAGAGAAATAACAAGAAGCTGGTGTACAAGAGATGCTCACACAAAGAGCAGGTTGGTACAAATTGAAACAATGTACTTCAAAAGATAAATATCAAGAAATAAATACACTTTTGAAGCTTAACAGGGATTTCACCAAATTCCTTTTCTCTAGATGAGAAATTAGTAATCTAACTTCAAGAATTGATGAGCTAGAATCTTAGAATCACAACACTTTCAATTTGCAAGAGATGATTAAGATGAGACTTTTAGAGCAAGAGAGATAATGAGAGATTTTCAATGCTTGGTATGTTTTGATTTACAAAAACCATGTATTTATAGGCTTTCAAACAAGTTTCCTTGTTGCAAAAGTTTCCTTAGAGAGTTTCCTAAGTTATTAGAAAATTTGGAGCTCAAACAGCTATAATTTAAAATATTAGATTTAAAAAATTTGCCCATTAAACAGTGTTTAGATGACTAAAGAGTCGAGTTCAATCATTTGAAGTTCCTGAAACTCTTTAAAAAATGAAGTGGACACAGGGTCAGATGACTGAAGAGTGGGTTCAAACGTCTGAAGTGTCGAGTTCAAATGTCTGAAGTGTTGAGTTCGACATCTGAACAGCTACTGCTTGTTTCAGTTTTGTCCCAGAAAATCTTCAGACATCTGAGCTTATTCTTCAGACGTTTGAAGTAATTTTTCAGACATTTGAACAGTGAGTTCAGTCATCTGAACAGACAAAAACTGTTTTAAAAATATTTTCTATTAAAAATGATTTGCTCTCTTATTCTGATTTTTACAAAACTTGTTTCAATAATCCTAAATAGGTCTTTAGGTTCTCATAATCTCTTGGAAAAGCTTCAAAACATATTTCAAACGATATTTAGCTTTGAAATACTTACAATATTTTTCCTAAGACTTTATATGCTATGCTTGAGATCATTCTCATTCTTTGCTTTTGAAGTTCTTTGGATATTTGCTTGAGCTAACTTTATCTACAAATGCCTTAGTTTCTTTTTGGATAATTTTTTACTTTATCTTCCTTGATGACTCACACTTGATCCATACTTGATCTTCACTTGATCCATACTTAATGCATATTTCCTGAAACACAAAAACTCAACCTTTCTAAGTTAAATTGTTCTTTGTTTGTTATCACCAAAATTGATTGAAAGACCTTGTTAAGCCAACACTTTCCTACAGGAATCTGCTCAGAACGAATACGGTCTATAACCATATCAGCCTTTGAAAAATCTTTCAACATGCAATGTATATCAACGTGAGATTTATGATGTTCAAAATTCAAATTAACCTTCATTCTTATTTCAGAGTGTAGATTGTGTATATGCTTTGCAAAAGCATCTGTTGATCTAGACTTAAGTGGTAGTGGAATAAGATCTGCAGGCTTTCTAGGACTATATCCTGTGATATCCTGAAATGGGCATGCGGTGCTATCCATTGAACTACTAAATGCAAAGTTGACCACAGGAAGGTATAGATCCCAAGCTAGGGTATTCTCAACTACCTTACATCTCAATAAGTCCTAAAGGCTCATATTCACTACTTGAGCTTGCCAATTAATTTGGAGGTAGTAAGCACTAAAACATTGAAGTTTGGTGTCTAACATGGTCCTCGAGGCTTTCAAGAAGTAACCGATGAGTTGTACATCTCTATTGGAAATAATGGTTTTAAGAAACCTATTTTCAATGACAATCTTGTTTGTTGCTTTATGATTGATGCATGTGCTTAAAGAGTTTTCTTTCTTGGGATTAGGGAAAGTAAGGCAGGCAAGAGGACCTAAACTTTTCTGAACAAAGTCATGTTCCTTCAATTCATTCACTTGTTTCAGCTCTTCATATTCTTTCAAATTCATTCTATGATGTGGTAAATGAGGCAAAGATGAATAAGGAAAAAGGTCAGTGACATGTTGATTGTCTCTACTAGAAGGTAATTCACTAGGTGGCTCAAAGATGACATCCTCAAATTTAGAATGTATAGGTGATATTTCCAATGGTGTGTCATGCTCAAGAAAGGATGTTTCAATCTCCTTAGTTACAACCTCATTCACTACCTGAGTATCTTGAATGTCCTGTTCAAATTGATTTTCACTTATGATAGTCAAGGATCCTCCACTAGTTTCTTTCTTGTCCTAATTCTTTTTCTCACTATCTTCCCTATCAAGCGTCAGGTTCCTGGTGGGACATTGTTTGGAAAAGTGTCTTTGTTTATGGCACCTGAAGTACACTGCACTGCTAGAATTCTGGTGAGAGGATCCAATCATGGGTGCTTTTCCTTTGTCCATAATTTGTTGGACTGTCAAATTGCTCCCTCAAGAGATAACTTGACCTGATTGTGCTGGTCAGGACTTGTCATAACTCTGTTTCTTTCAAGAGTATGACTCATTTAAAGAGGTATCAAACCATTTTCCTATGAGCCCTTTAGTCATTTGCTCAAAGTTATTAGCTAAATTATAGGTTTGTTCAAGGGACTTAATGTGATGGGGAAACAATTTTCTCCACAATTCAGGTTTTAATCCTAGGCGGAATCGGGAGATGTGCTGATTAACAGTTTCATAGACACTACATCTTATAGACAACTCATCGAATTGAGTCATGTATTCTAAAATAGTTATGCTACCTTGACGCAAGCTATAAAGCTGATCTATAAGGTGGTCTCTATAACTAAGGGGTGCATACTTCTCCCTTAACTTATCATTCACTAGATCCCAATGCTCAATGGGTCTATGATCTAACCTTGTTTCCTACCTCTCGACATTCATCCAATGGAGCTTGGCTTGCCCCGTTAACTTCATTTTTGCAAACTTAACCCGATGAGGGTCAGTCATCTTACACCAATCAAAATAGGAATGCATCATAGTCAACCAATCTTGGAAGACTTTAGGATCCATCTACCCATCATAGGTCAGGGCTTCTATCCTCATTACATCCTTGGAAGGATCACGACGGTCCCTACGGTAAGGTCTCCTAATGTGAAAGTCATCAACGTCATAGTTCTCATCATCCCAATGTTGAGCTTTGGGCTCATGACGTGTGGGTCTCCTAGCAAAGTCATCTTCCCGATTCACTCGCCTTTGTGGAAGGAGGGGAGGTATGTCTCTATGAGGCATAGGTGGTTCCCTTTCATCATTAATCCTATGACCTCGGTAAGAATTCTTGACTTGAGTAAAATTCCTAAGGGTTGGTGAAGGATTCAGACACACTAGGGAGGCCCTTGGAATGGTGTTTGATCACACAAAGTAGGGTCAAGTGTAAACCTAACCAAACTAAGTTCCGAATGTCCAATATTCAGAATATAGGCGGGTTGTTCTGGGCAAAATCCTGCAGTTGTTTCAGTTTGAAATTAAAATCCTGCGGGCTAAGGAAATGAGACTTTGAGGGTTTAGCCTATTCTAACCTAGGCTTTGATACCAAGATGATGTAGGACGGGTAAGGGTGGCCTAGTCGTACAGTTTCAACCCTCACAAAAACACATACACTCAAGAAACTTCGATTTAAGAACTCAATTAACTAAACATAAACACAATAAATTAAGCTTCATTTCACATGTTGTTGAATTTTTAAACGGTGTATGATGCTGTTCAGAAATAAGTTCCAAGAGTTCTTTCACAAAGGAATCAAGTTATATGTAATAAATATGTTATTCAGAATTTCAAGAATTTAAGTTCTATTGTTAGCAAGCAATATTCCCACAACTGATTTTAAACTAGCCAGTATCAATATTACAATCTATGGATTCAAAGGGCTTATCAAATATGGAATTTCAGATTTCCAGCAAAGGCTTTAATATAAGCAAGGGTTTACAATATATAGCAAGGATTCAAACACAAGTACTAAAATTACCAAGAGAATTGTTTGGATGACTTGACGTTGTTCGACACAAGTCTTAGACCATGCCAAAAAATTCCTTGGAACAAGTTTTAAAACTTTGAGACAAACGCAGCAATGTAATGGAGGGGAAGTGGAGCTACTGTAAGTATGTAATGATCCAAATGAATGTTGAATTTTCCAATCAAAATGATGGTTGACTTGACGATATTCTACACAAGATAGAACTCTCCTGAAGTCCTTCGTGCAAACGATGAAATGTGATATGTATGCTACAATGGAATGGTGGATTGTTGGCCTTGGGTGTAACTTGGTGGTGGCAGTGTGGGTGATGGAGGGAAGTCATGAAAATCGAATAGGGATGGAGTCACTGGATAGAATAGTAGTCTCTCACCAGTTGATCTCCGAGGAGAACGACGTAACCTCTTACTATACAATCACAAGGGTTGGACAAAACTTAACAAGCTTCACAAAGAAAAAACCCTTTTAATTCACTAACAATACTTTTCTCTTTACATAGTTCTTACAATGAAGGGGTATATATATAGCTAGCATGAGGGGACAAAGTATTAATAAGCTTAGCTACTATAGGGGGACAAAGACATTAAACAACTAATAATTCCCACACAAGCATGGGAGACACAAATAATAAAGACACCAACTTATTAGACATAATAAATACTCACACAACTTATAACACTCTAACTTACTGGACATTAAATACTAAACACAACTTTCTAACTCATAACTTACTAAGGACAAGCACATGTAAACAAGTTATCTTGCATGTTTACAAATTAAATACAAAACAAAAGTCAAAGGGATGCCCAATTCCGTGTGGGGCCCAATGGAGCTGTTTGGGGCCCACATAACCGTGTAGGGCCCACATGGGTCTTGAACTCGGACTTGTGTTGACATAAAAACTGGGGTCTTCTTATGCTGAAAATTTTTAAAATACTTCATGCATACCTGCAAGAATTATAAATCAATGTTGACATCGAGTGGCCGTCTACGTGTTACCATGTCGGCGAAAGACAAGGGTAAGGGCTGCTGGTCCCCATCATATGTCCTGGCCTAGACCCAATTTGCAAACCCTTTACATCATGTTTGGTTTGTCAATAGAATGAGAGTAGGAAATGGATTGAATGAAAATTTGAATGGAAGTATGACAAAATCAAATTATAAATCCAATCCCATTTCACTTGATTCAATTCGATTCCTTTGTACGAACCATGTAGTTGCTTCATATGAATATTCCGAACATGGTGTTTGGAGAGATAGTGGGAGATCACTTTTGTTGTTAATGGGCTTTTCTCCCTTGACACAAAAACCCCAATGCATTACTTCATATTAATATTCTTTACATATTTGCAGAGATAATGAAGAGAGTCCATCTCCTTTATTGGTAATGAGCTAAGCTTAGTGAGCGGGTTTGTTGTGTGATCCAACGTGTTTATTGGGTGGGAGCACAAGGTGATGATTAAAGGCAGCCCTGATTGTAAATTAACTCTTGCAACGCGTCAAGGCAGTGCGTAATTAATTTTGTGCATGGAGGTAATTCACAGATTGTTCGTTTTTGTATCTTTCTAATGGTTTATTACATTGCTAAAGTATCTACTCTGGTATTAAACAAGACTCCCTTGTGGATATCTTGAACTTGACACATTGGTATTGCTATATGGAAGCACAAATATGAGGTAAATTCATTTCATGTTTGTTAATTGAGAGAAATGTTGAAAATTTTGAACACGGCTAAAATCAAATAGAACTAATCTATTTTATGCCGGTGTTTTGTGTTCGTGGGTATTTTTGAAAAAAAGAAGAAGAAATAATAGCATTTCATTTTAACATCAATGCCTCATTTGGTTTGCAAATAGATTAGGGTAGGAATGAAAATTTGAATGCAGAGGATGAAAAAATTAAGTTGAGAAATTTTATTTTTATTTCATTTTTATGCCTCAAATATGGTTTAAAATTATTATTATCAAAATTTAATTAAATATTTAATTTTTCTTAACCTTTAATTGAATTAATAAAATTTTATTTTTAATGGTAATTGGCGTAGTTAAAAAATTACAGTGAAAACTAATTTTCTTGCTTATTTTCTATTCTTTCTTCATGCAAACAAAGTCCTTAGCGTCTCAGCTCTATTTTTCCCGTCCAATCCTATTCGCGGGTAAAAGAAGCCATGAATTGCAGGCATGGCTGCCAGTGTAAAACGGAAAGGCAGCATTAGTGGTGGCATATTTTTGATCCCTCTCTGGGTTTTATGTTACATATTTTACACAGCCACCACAGCAACATGAGCCCACTTCTTATTCTGAAAATTAAATTTTCAATATCTTATTTTTAGTAAAATAAATACAAAGATGCAAGCAAAAAAAATTAATGGAAAATATATTTCATTTAACTGTAGAAAGCAATTCTTCCCCATATATATATACTTTTTTTCTCCAATCAAAGAAAGACAATGTGAAAAAAAAAAAAAAAATGAAAAATATGAATGTCACCCCTTATCTTCATCTTCCACAATCAATCCCTTAATTTTCCCATCCCAATAAATGCTTTGTTATCCATAATGTCCCATAAAAGGGCACTCTCTCCCTTTCATTTGGGACATACACATTGCATGCTTATACATAGATTTGCATGCTTGAAGTAAGTAGAAAGGATGAAAGAAAAAGGAAAGATAAAGAAAAGAGAGATATCTTGTACAAGGATGGAGATATTTGTATACGCCGGTTCTAAACCATCTTGTAATTCCTCTTGAGATAGTGAAGTTTTTGATTTCATTCGCCCATAAAGTAGGCATAGCCAAACCATGTAAATTTTTGTCTCATTTTTATTTATTTTTTTACATTTTTTATAACACGTTATCATCACGTAATTCTAACTATCAAAGATATTTCTTTAAATCCTATTTAATTTATTTTTTGAAAGTTTTACTCTACAAAAACATAATATTCTCGAGAAGAGAATGCCTTTTAAAGTTTAAAGAGTATAAATCTTCATAAGAGACGGTAAGATAGTTTTCCTAAAAAAGCTATATATTTAAATCTCTTGTTTATATATTTAATCTCCCGAAGAGATAGATCTCTTGAAGAGGTTATGTATCTAATATCTAAAAGGGATGATAATATCTACCTCCTGGAGAGGTGAAACATTTATCCTTCGAATGAGATAGTATATTTAACCATCGAAAGAAGTAGTAAATTATTATCCAATTTAATATTGTAAATTGGAATCATAATCCTGAAGAGTGTAAATTGAGAAAAATAAAATAACGTTCCTAAAGAAACATATTTAAGTACCCTGGAAGGATGAAAATAATATTATATTATTATCTCAGTTTTATTTCAGCTTTTACATTCTGTTTTTACAAATTACCTTATTGTTGTTAATTTATTTAAATGTCAAACCTAAGCAAAATTGAATTTGTTTCCCTTGATATCAAAGATAATAATTATTTATCATGAATTCTTAATATATAAATTCATCTAAATGCAATGAATTTGAAAAATACTATTTTAAATGGAAATACTACACTCTTGTAGGATTGCGCAAAAGTTATGATCTTC
Organism: Malania oleifera; assembly: GCF_029873635.1. Taxonomy (NCBI): domain Eukaryota; kingdom Viridiplantae; phylum Streptophyta; class Magnoliopsida; order Santalales; family Ximeniaceae; genus Malania; species Malania oleifera. The sequence continues at coordinate 9,831,319 of NC_080420.1, read as the reverse complement.
CTTCATCGAATTAAAGACTGAATACCTCATTATTAAAGACCTACTTATCTTATGGAAAAATTAAAGAATAGATTTAACTACAAAAAAAACTGTGATTTTATTAAAAGCTTGATATAAATGGTTGCACCTGAAGTTGTAAGACTTTAAAACAGTCAACGAATATAATTTAGCTATGTATAAGATTAACTCAAAGTTAAAATTATGTGGTGAAAATATTACTGATGAAAACATGTTAAAAAAAACTTTTACAACTTTCCATCCTACTAATGTGCTCCTACAACAACAATGAAAATTTACTAAATTTTCTGAACTTATATCATGTCTTCTGGTCACTGAGCAAAATAAGAACTTTTGATTAAAAATCACCAAACTCGTCCAACTGGTTCGACCTCATTCCCTGAAAGTGAATATGAACACATCTCGTTGTCAAGGATGAGATTGTAGGTATGGTCGTGGTCGTGGTCAAAATAATTACTGGCATCGACGTGAGATTGCAATCCCCCAAACGAGGGATGACCCCTAGAAGTGAGTTAATAATCAAAATTAATGACCCAGGCAGCATGAAACTGAATGTTACAAATGTGAAGGAAAAGGTTATTGGTCGTGTACCTGTCGTTTGCCTAGGCACTTAGTAGAACTATACCAAGTCTATATAAAAAAAAGAAAAAAAAAAAGAATAAATAAGTTGAATCCAATTTTGCTAATAATGTTGTTCCAATAGATCTTAATGTTGGACAATCCAACTTTGTTTATCTTGATGTTGCTGATTTTCTTGTAAATCAAGATGAAAATGACGATGTAATATTTTAAGATATAAAATAAGCAATATTGTATTTTGATTTTAATACATTATTGTATTTATTGTTGCTATGATCAATTATATTAATGAGTTTTTAAAATATGTGTTGTAGTGTGAATTGTCTTCAAGTTTTGATCGATTTTAAAATGTCTTTGGAAGAAGTTTGTTTAGTTGACAGTGGTACACACAATTCTTTGAGATATGAAATATTTCTATCATTTGAATATATTTTCAACAAATATTAATACAATATCTGGTTGTACAAATTTGATTGAAGGCTCTGAAAGAACTAATATAAAGTTACCTAATGGTACTTTATTACAATTTAATGAAGCTTTATATTCTAGCAAATTCAAAAGAAATCTATAAGCTTCAAAGATTTAAGACTCAATGGATATCACATTGAAAATACAAATGAAGGTAACAAAGAATTCCTTTATATTACTTCTATTATTTATGGGAAGAAATAAATTTTAGAAAAACTGTTAACTTTATCTTCTAGATTGTATTATACAAAGTTAAAGCAGTTGAATCATATAATGTCTTACAGCAGAAGTGCAATGACCCAAAGTTATTTATACTTTGGCATGATTATCTTGGACATCTTGAATATGTAATGATAAGAAAAATTATTGAGAATTCACATGATCATTATAAAAGAACCAAAAGATTTTTTTATCAAATGATTTCATGTGTACTACTTACTCTCAAGAGAAATTAATTGTCAAATCATTTGTTTCAAAAGTAAGTCTTGAATCTCTCAGTTTTTTTCAAAGAATTCGTGGTGATATATGCATCAATACATCTATCATTTGAACCATTTAGATATTTCATGGTCTTAGTTGATGCATCTATTAGATGGTCACATGTTTCTCTACTTTTTACTCATAATATTACATTTACTAGACTTCTTTATCAACTGATTAGATTACGAGCTCATTTTCTTGATTATCAATTAAATCAATTCATTTGGATAATGCTAGTGAATTTACATCCCAAACTTTTGATAACTATTGCGTGTCACTTAGAATAGATGTTGAACAACCAGTTATTCATACCCATACACAAAATGATTTAGCTGAATCTTTCATTAATAGACTTTAACTCATTGCTAGACTCATTATTATGAGAGCCAAATTACCTTTATCTATTTGGGGACATGTTATTCTTCATGTTGCATGTTTAGTTCGTATTAAGGCCAACAACTTACAATAATCTTTCACCCATGCAATTAGTTTCTGGACAACTTGATATTTTTTATTTAAAGACTTTTGGTTGTACAATATATGTTCTTATTGCCCCTCCTCAAAGAATAAAAATAGGCCTTCAACGTAAACTTGGTATCTATGTTGGTTTTGATTCTCTTTCTATTATTAGATATCTTGAACCTTTAACAGGTGATTTGTTTAAAGCACAGTTTCAAATTTGTCATTTTGATGAAGTAGTATTCCCTACATTAGGAGGAGCAAAATCAGTACATAAAGCACAACATAAAATCACATGGAATGCCATGAGTTTATCTCATTTAGATTCTCGCACAAATCAAAGTGAACTTAAAGTTCAGAAGATTATACATTTGCAAGGGGTTGCAAATCAATTACCATATTCTTTTGTAGATACCAAGACCATATTAAAATCTCATATACTTGCTGCAAATATTCCAACACGTATTGATGTCCCTGAAGGATAACAGCCGGCTAATGAACATAAACTACAAGTTAAACATGTAATGTCTATTGGTGCAAAAGATAAAACTCCTAAAAGGAGAAAATTAAAATATGTAAACACTCCAGAAGAGGTTACAGAGGTGGATAACTCATTCGACATTCACAAATCCGTTTCTCCTGAAAATAAAATCCATATTATGGAACCTCCTGAAGAGGAATCTCCTGAAGAAAAAACTCCTAAAGAGACATTTTGAAAAGAGAAATGTGGGATAGAAATAAAGTTGCTGTCAATAACACATTTGCATATGCTGTAGCAACTGACATTAGTAGAAGTAATGAGGATCTTGAACTTAAATCTATTAATGAATGTTGATATAGAAGTGATTTACCAAAATGGAAAGGGGCTATCACATCAGAATTATCTCTATAAAAAAAAGAGAAGTTTTTGGACCTGTAGTCCAGACACTAAACGATGTCTAACTCGTTGGATACAAATGAGTATTTGTGTGCAAAAGAAATGAAAATAATAAAAATTACTCGATATAGAGCAAGGTTTGTGGCATAAGGTTTCTCGTAGAAATCCAAAATTGATTATGAGAAGACATATTCTCCTGTAATTGATGAAATCACTTTCAGATTCTTAATTGGGCTCGAAGTCGCTCAACGACTGAGTATGTGTCTTGTGGATGTAGTAACAGCATACCTAAATGGATCGTTAGATAATGAAATTTATATGAAAATCCCCAAAGGATTTAAATTGCTTGAAGTAAAACCCAAAAATTTATGTTCAATTAAACTCCAACGTTTTTTATATGGATTAAAGCAATATGGACGCATGTGCTACAATCGATTAAGTGAGTACCGTATGAAAGAAGGATTCATGAATAATCTAATTTGTTCATGCATTTTATTAAAATATCAGAATTCAGATTTGCTATAACTGTTGTTTATGTTGATGATTTGAATTTAGTTGAGACTCCTGAAGAGCTCACTAAAGCTGCTAATTATTTAATGGCAAAAGTTGAGATGAAAGATTTAGGAAAGACAAAATATTGTCTTAGCCTACATATTGAACATGCAAATAGCAGAATTCTTGTTCATCAATCTAAATATATCGAAAAGATATTAAAGCAATTCTATATAGACAAAGTTCATCATTTGAGACCTCCAATGATGGTGCTATCACTTGATGTTAAGAATGATCTATTTCGACCTCATGATGAGGGGGATAAATTACTTGATCTTGAAGTACCATTTTTAAGTGTTATCAGTTCTCTAATATATTCGACCAATTGTACAAGACCTGACATGACATTTGTTATAAATCTACTAGTAAGATATAAATTTGCTCCTACTCGACAACACTGTAATGGAATTAAGCACATTTTATGCTATTTGAGAGGTACATATGATTTGGGTCTATTCTACTCATTTGATTCCAAATCTGAACTAGAAGAACATGTAGATGTTGAATATCTATCTAATCCTCACAATGCTAAATCTCAAACTGGGTATGTATTTCTTTACGGAAAACTGTTATATCTTGAAAATCAGTAAAACAGAGGATTACAACAACATCATCAAATCATTCTGAAACACTAACTATTCATGAAACTAGTAGATGATACATGTGACTCAGATAAATGATTTTTCATATCCAAACAAATTGTGGTCCTCAATCAATTAAAGATATTCTAATAGTTTTATATGAAGACAACAATGCATGTATAGCTCAACTAAGAGGATGATACATAAAGGGTGACAGAATAAAACATATCTCTCCAAAATTTTTCTATACACATGAACTCCAGAAGAATTGTGATATAGATGTTCAACAGATTTGATCAAGTGATAATCTAGCAAATTTGTTCACCAAAACTCTACCTACTACAACATTCAAAAAATTAGTTCATCTCATCGGAATGAGACATCTTAAAGATCTTAACAGAATAAAATAATATATGAATGACATCCAAGGGGGAGTGTTATGAAAAATATGAATGTCATCCCTTATCTTCCATCTTCCACCTCTTTGTTTTTCCACCTCAATAAATGTTTTGTTATTCATATTGCCCTATAAAAGGACACCCTCCCCATCTCATTTGGAACATATACATTGCATGCTTGAAGTAGAAATAATGAAAGAAAAGGAGAGATAAAGAAAAGAAAGATATCTTGTACAAGACCAGTTACAAATCATCTTTAATTCCTCTCGAAATAGTGAAATTTTTTATCATAACCGCTCGCGAAGAAGGTATAGTCAAACCACGTATATTTTTGTCTCATCTTTATTTATTTATTTTTTGCATCTTTTATAACAAACCTAAGCTTTTTACTTGGAAAAAAATTATGTTTTTCAATTGAAAAATGGAGCTAGGTTGAAAGTGGGCCAAACAAACAAAAATTACAATAAGAAAGAAAAATGATAAGATAGTGTTTAAGAACATGAATTTGGAATCTTGAATTTGAATTGGTGTTGATTTGAAAGAAGTTCAATATAGTTTTGTATTGAATTTTGTCCAAATCTATATAAATCTAAACTCAATGTCTAAAATTCATACTTTCAAATATAGTGCAAGAAAACATGAGGGAGAGGCACAAAGCAGCTGTGAGACAAAAAAAAAACATCTGCCTTTTCCCCTAATCAATTCCTAATCAATTCATGAAATAGAAGCATATTTTTGGAGAAACAGTTCAATGCATCAAGAGGCTTATTGCAGAATTTGCATCTAAAATATAAGCATTTTAAAGTCCTTGGGACTCTTCCTGGTTACAACGCAGTTTCATAATGGCATGCCCATCCATCAGACATTACTTGTCCACTAGCGTCATTGATTTTCAATGAAACATAACTTGCAAAACACCTTCCAATAAGAGTTTTCAGTAGAACCAACTTAAAATATGCACCATAATAATTTGAGCATAAGCTGTCACAAAAATAAATAATTTGGACAAGCTTTTTTGGCTAGGTTAAACGAGTAGAGTTACGTATGTGTAAACCTCTTCAAGACTTCTAGTCAACTGCCGCAAAGAAGTGATCGGTGAGGTTGACAGCAAGTCATCGGGCGGCTAGCCCAAAAAGACTCCGCAGCACCATGATTCAAGAATAGACAGCAAGCCTTTGAATGTGGAAGCGGGCAAGACCTAGGCTGGGAAGGAAGGCCCTGCTGGGTTATAAGTTATAACCCAGACGAGAGAAGATGACAGTGGTCTACTGAAACAAAGAGGTAATTCTACAAGGATGCGGTTCACTTGAAAATGTCCGAACAGATCTGGTACAGATTTGAAAAGGGAATTATATAGAAACTTGAATAAGCATTATAACTCAACCTTAGCTCTCTGCCTCATTTGAATGAATGCTTGCTAGTTGTATAAGTCAATCTGCTTTTTCAGCACTTTTGGGTCATGGCATGACATAACTAGATAAGATTTCTTCCACTAAAGGAGAGGGAAAATAATGTTACAGAAGCTGTTACAGCCCTATTCCCTTTGCAATTAAATTCAATGTAATTGCTCCATCTTTCTTGTACGAGCTCAACCCACAAATTAGCAATAGACTCGACAAAGAACCAACAAGAAACCAGCAACACAGCTGCTTCCTCTGTGTTTCAAGTCCAAGCACCACCCGCACAAGCATTATTAATAGACTTAGGCCACTATGGCTTAGCAGTGATTATAGTCCATAAAGTCCAAGCAGCTAGGAAAAACATAATCTTGTTCCCATCCACGTAATTATTATTCTCAAAATTTTCACCTTAAAAGAACTTCATTTATGTACTTGTGATGCAAACAATGACAAATTAAGACGAGGGGCTGAATCTCATTTTTTATTTGGTTAAAGGAGGCCAGATCCAGCCATCTCTTCTATTCAATACTTCACATTATGAAATTTCCCTACATGCAAGCGTCAATAGAGAGAGAGAGAGAGAGAGAGAGAGAGCTCCAAATCCACTATTTAGCCTTTGCAGACAGAGTTTTGTTGTTAACATTGCACTACAGCCAAACAAAAAGGTTGAACAGAATTATTTCTAACGTATTTTTAATTGATGAGTTCAAATGATGTCTAGAGAGAGATAATTGAACAATGAACTTTGGGTCTTTGATCACCAAAGAACACACCTGATATGCAAGCATTAATCCAATAGCTCATAAAGCTTTCCATCAACTTAGTCATACAAGAATCTCAGTGTGAAGCATACAAGCAATATGGTTCACCAAGCTCACAGCTACAAGGTGCTGATAGCTTCAACTTTCAAGAAAAATGAAAATATTTACACATTTTGAGATAAGGCTAAATTAAAAGGAGAATGTCAGTAAGAAGCCACATTAAACCAACATATTGTTAATAGTATGTCTGAATTTTAGAGAAACCCCCCCCTCCCCGCAATTTAGGAGAAAAGGTTTCAATATTTATTCCCAGAGTTTCCTATGTTCACCGTCCAAGTTTCATTGGATCAGCTCATCATAATTGTAGAGAATCATCTAAACCCTCATGAAACTAAAAAGAAGATGCATCCTAAATGGGAACAGCACATTGAGCTTGACATTGCTAAGAACACTGCACAAGCAATGACCCATCTATCAAAGATGATTGTGTTAGGTGGTCTAGGATCTTCTCAACCCTAAAAGTTAGCTCATGAGGTGAGACTTTCCCTCACACTTAATAACTGACCACTAGCCCCTTCTACAACCGATGTGAGATAATCTCAACAATCTCCCCCTCACACATTGGGCTCCAAATCAGCGGCACCATGTACCCAACATTTCGAGGAGAATGTTGAACCATGACTCTGATACCAGTGTCAGGTGGTCTAGGATCTTCTCAACCCCAAAAGTTAACTCATGGGATGAGATTTTCTCTCACACTTAATAACTGACCACCAGCCCCTTACACAACCGATGTGGGATAACCCCAACGGTGAAAATGACGTAAAAAATGGACTCTGAATGAAGTCACATGGGCCGTCGCAAAATCCAAAATCATACTTTGTTTCTCAGAATCATCGTTGCTGCAATCACAAGGGCTGAAGGTTGAAGAAGGACCAGCGTGTTCCTCTGCCAAGTCACCACCAAGGTGCCACATCACCCCGCCACATCATCAACCATGTCACCACAGAGGCCACTGCCAAGTCATCGCTGGGGCCCCACTGCTACGACATCACTGGGCCCACTACCACATCATCATTGGGCCCCACTGTTACGTCATCGCAAGGCTCCACTGTCACGTCATCACTTTTGTAGTGATATATTGTGCTAATTACGTGTCTAAGGAAAATTATGTTTAGGAAAGTGAGATTTAAGCGGTCCATTGTGACTCCTACTTCTTTGGAAATTTATCTAGTATAATTTAGCACAATTATCACTGGACCCCACTGCCACATCATCAGTGCCACCTCAGCAAACGGTGTCATAATGGCCAGAAAATATTCCGTCAGTCAAGGAATATTTCGTTACTGAGTTAACCCACTTAAGAATGAGTTTTTACGTAGATTCAGCAAATTTCAGGTCTGTTTTTGACAATGTTAGATTTGTTTCTAAGGTTTTGGGTTGTTCTAAACACAACCGTGCAGTCGGTTTTGTATGATTTTGCTTCAATTATATCGTTTGAGCAAGTAAGAACTAAAAAATCAAGTCCATTCTATGGAGGATTGAGGATTTGGAGTCAAGGTCAAATCGGTGACACCACGTACTCGGCATCTCGGGGAGAATGTTGAACCATGGCTTTGATACCAGTGTTAGGTGGTTTAGGGCATTCTCAACCCCAAAAGCTAGCTCATGGGGTGAGACTTCTCCTCACACTTAATAACTGACCACCAGCCCCTTTCACAATCGATGTGGGATAATCCCAACAATCTTTCTCTTTGCTTTCCCACTCACTTCCCAACAGATTGTGGACTAATGTCCTATGTTGATAAAGCATACAATCTTCATCATTTATTAGTTTATCAACTCTATGTCACCAAACAAGCAAACCAGTCACTGGCCCTTAGAAGGAAAACAACTAAATTGAACAACTTTAAGATGAACCCTCCTTTCCACCTCTTGCCACATTTAACAACTGCATAATTTATACTAGGAATAAATTGGATATTGTCTAGGAAATGTGGTGTGCATTCAAAGAAAAATAAAATAAACACCCACAGCAAATTAAATTAAAAACAACTAGCTTGGTGCAACTTCAGAACCCGTTTACAGTCAGAGTAAAGTATAGATGTCGCACTACCAAATCCAACCGAGACAAAATTTTAGATGCAATGTCTGTTATCAGCATTATAAGCCACTAAGCCTCCAAAGCACATAAATCCATTGAGCAAAATAAGCCATTACAGACAAGGTTTTCAGGTGATTGATTGTTTTTGGAGGCAAAGTTTTGCACTCAAAATCTCAAAGATCATCTAAGTTTCAGTACCAAGTTATGACTATTCATAAAAACACAAAAAAAGAAAAAACTTCTTTACCTCCAATTGGAGGCATGAAGGATGCATCTTTGCCCGTCTCATTTCCAACTTGAAGGCCAGTAGGCATGAATGCCGTAACCTGTCTTCCAATTATCCAAATAAACAACTTTCTTCACAGCCCAAAAAGAAACGAACAATGCCAGAATCATCACTATCCTCTGGGTCGTCACACTCTTTACCGTCACAAGAATGCGTGTCATGAACGCCAGCAACAACCCCACAATCGTGTACAAAAACCCCACTGCAAAACCCTCCGCCCCAAGCTGCATCCCAGATCCCTGATAGAAGAATGTTAGCCTCGAAGGATCGTTCCTGTCGGCCAAAAACATCGGCATCTTCCGAATTATATTGTGCATAGCCCCCGAAACGCTGAAGAAATACACAAACACAGAGAATCCGAGCCAAATCTTCGGATCGTGAAGTATTGTCTGACCCAAAAGGATCTTCTTCACAGCAAAGGGTGCCCAAATCAGAAGCCCGATCCCGAAAATTATCAACTGTTTGTTGGAAAACATTGGGGGTCTTTGGATCGGGCCGATGGTGAGCTTCGTCCTGGATTCGACGAACTCGGCCATAGATTCGGCGAGGCGGGAGAGGTCGCCCTGCCCCATCTGCTCCGATCCCTTCAGGGTTCTGTCATTTGGGTTGACGAATCGAATGTGGGGGAGAGACTCGACGCCGAACTGGGCGAAGGTGGATTGTGAATTTTTGAACTCGATGTCGCAGAAGAAGAGCTTGGATTTGGAGGGAGAATCCTTGTTATTGGAGATGAAGCTGGAGGCGAGGAGGCTGAATTCGGAGTGGAGGTCCTGGAGTCGGAGCTCCTGCTTGTCGTGGAGTTGGGCAGCATCGAAAAAAATGAGGACGGAATAGGGCCTAGGGGTCTTGACGGAGGTGAGGAAGCGCTTGATAGAGTGGTCGTCGAGGCGGATCACGCCGGACTTGGATCGGGCTTGGAGGGCCAGGAGCTCCGCGGCCGGGTCGGATTCGGAGTCGGAGTCGGAGTCGGCGGAGGCATTGAAGGGTGCGAAAGAGTGAAGGATTAGGGTTAGGGTGAGGAGGAGGAGGAGAAGGAGATGGGAAGATTTTGATGGAATCGCCATGTTTGAAGCTCTAGGTTTAGTTTGGTTCGGGTTTTTGGTTGCAGAGAAGTTAGGAGTTCGGAAGTGAAGAAGGGCGCTGATTGGTGGGGAAACTTTTGACTTTTGACTTGTGAATCCCAAATGCTACTCCGGAGTTTGGAATGAGAATTTCTAACAAATCTAATCTAGGATTTTTGTTTTGGAAAAAGGAAGAAAAAGAATATAAGAAGAAGAAAATTTATAATTTTTTAATGTTTTTTTTTATATTTAATAATGTGAAAAATGAAAAATTATTTTAATATGATTAAACATTAAGAAAAAATTAATTAAAGATATCTAAGATTATTTTTTTGATTTACTCATTTAATATCTTTTTTATTTTAAATTTTTAATAATTAAATATAAAAAATGAATTCTTTTTTTTTTTTTTTCAAGTTTCAAATAAAATAAAATATTTAGGAAAATTATGAATGATGCATTTGTGCCTCTTATTAATTTCACTGAAATAATGTATATAATTTTTTGTTATAAACGTAAATTAATAAATTGTTATATACAACATTTTATTCCCTTACTTCTAAATAAAGGACTCGATTGCAATTACAATCTATGAGTATCATACTATTGAGAAAATTAGTGAGATCGCCATCCAAACTATTCATGCACTCTAAAATGAATTAGGCTTAAGAAAAATAAAATAAGCCATATTCTTTCGCACGTTTAGGATGCAATGTTTTCTTTATGTACATACAAAAATGCAAGTGTATGTTACTGAAAGAGAGTATAGAAATTATCTTAATATCTGTTGACTTGAGTTTGTGCACACTCAAAAACCTATTTATTTCACTTTGCCTTTGGGTATTATTTAGTATTATGATATCTTAGCATTATATGTTCAATAAAAACATGAAATATGATTTTTCTATGAAGATAATACCTTTGGAAATCTATTATAAACTTTCCCATTTCTCATTTATGGTTATAGTAAAATATATAGAGTTGCATTCTATGCTCACATAATTGACTCAAGTGCTTTATTAGAACAAAAGGCTTAATTAAGATATACACCTACAACCTTATCCTTCCAAGATATCTATGTTTTCATCGATGAGATTGTTTTAAAAAGTGGATATTTGAATTCCTTGATGTATTCAAATGGTTGAGATTCATGTTTTGCTATAGCCTACAATTTTGACTTCGAACATCTGTGATGAAGATGATATTTAGTGTTCATTCATTTCTAATTTCCTAGTTTTCTTGTATTTGCTACAACTTGTAACTTTGACTTTAAACATATGTAAATAAAGGTGATATTCGAAGTTTGACGCAATCCCTTTCTAAGTTCCTAGTTGAGAATCATGTTTTTTTGTAGCCTATAACATTGACTTTAAACATTTATAATGAAGGTGACATTAGGATGGAGGGAGTCCACAAATGGGCTTGATATGCATGAATGAACATCAACTTGACCAAAAAACTTAAACCTATTGAATCTTAGGCCCAACCATGTATACAACACCCATCCTCTACAATATTTCGATCTTGAATATAAGATAAACACATAAGTAAAATTCTCAACAGTCTTCTCTTCCCTAGTGAATTCTAATCACTCCCACTTCAATTAAAGCCATTATTGATCACTCAGTGTTATACAATCAACTAGGAGCCATTACTTGACATGGAAAAGGGCACGAACCCAAGATAGTCCACTTATCTATACTCTTAATATTTGTAGGATCCATCGCTCGTCTTATATGGGATCAACATTCGTTGGAATGGATGCATAAACGCTCTAACCCAATTCCAACCATTAGGCCAATCCTTCAATAGTTAGTTAGGTGGGCATTACCCCTGTGCCTTAATTATATACCTTAAATTGCATTCCGCCTACCTTCAATAAATCCTACCTCTTATGTCCTGACCCTATTTCATCCATCAATAAACCTAAATGATCCTTATTCGTCTCGATCACACAATTTGGTCTTCTTACTATTAAAATGTCAGGAGAATTATCTTAGACTTTAACTTTATGATGTTACTTGCTCAAAGTTACAATTCATCGACTTTGATACTAATTGTTAGTATTGGAATTTGGCTTGATGTCATAGTCAAGTGTCGCAACATCTCGAAGAAAGGTCTCGAATGACAAGGAATAATAATACTAAAAGTTTGAAGGAACCACCGCTAATCTGTTATTTTCCTAGGTGCGGTTAACTCACCTAATTACTATTTATTGATTGGTCTCTAGACTAATCCTATACTAAGGAACCAATAGTCTCAATATGCATTTACTAGAATTGGGATCGGGAGTTCAGTTATGCGAGAGAAAGGTACTAGCACCCCAAACACACCGATTCTACGAACGGTACCTAATTAACTATGAAGTATCCCTAAATTGCAAATAATAGTTTTCAATTAAATCTTTTAAAAATAAATAAATAAATATTATAACATTAGAAAAAAATATATAAAATAAGGTGTGATTTAAGAATGTCTAAGAAGACCTTCAAAGGAGGGTATCTTATTAGATAAACCCCCTTTAGAACTAATATAAGTGAGGTTTGAAATACATCTTTACTCTTTATTTAATCATTGGGACACACACACACACACACACACACACACAAATAGAATATATATAGAGACAGATAATGATAAAAACAAATTAATCAAATTTGATAAAAAAGAATCTTTAAAACATTCCCAAATTTTTTTCTAGTTTTTTTTAGACTTTTTTTGAATTTTTTCAACATTTTTTCTTAAAGTTTCTAATATTTTTAAAGACTTTTTCTTCATTTTTGGTATTTTCATTTTCCCATTTTTTGTTATCCAAGTCAAAATAACTTAAATAATTTTTGTTTATTTTTCTAATTTTTTTAAAAAATTTCTGATTTTTTTCAATTTTTAAAAATTAAAAATTAATTTTAAATTTAAATAAATAAACTGATGGTTTGGAAAAAGTCAGATCGGTTCAACTGGTTTGAACCGAGTTTGACTCGGTTAGGATGAGTGGGCCACATGTTAGCTAAACATGGCAACACATGTCACTATTATTTATTTATTTATTTATTTATTAATTTATTGTAGAAGGATGATGTCATGATGATGTCACCCGTCATGTGTAGGACGTAGCTTGCTCTAGGATTTTGACACGGATTGCTGATGTGCTAGCGATCCAGTCGGTTGGAGAAAACTGATGTGTTCTTAAAATGTATTATTTTAGGCCCCCATTTACCTTTATTTTGCTCTCATTTATCATGTATTTACCCTTTGTTATCATAGTTCAGAGTTATGCAAGGTTTGTTCATGTTGTAGGAAAAACATGTTAAAATCAAGGAGTTAAGCAATATGAGAAGCCAAGGGAGTAATTGGGAAGCACAAAGCTCAAATCAGATGCTCAACCAAGCCCCTCGAGCCTCAATTCATTAAAGGAACTAAGACATGGTTCGACTATGTGGTGCGACCGGCTATCACAGGGGGTGACCAGGTGATAGAAGAAAGACTCCTAGATTTAGACTGAAAGAGAAATGCTGCAAGGTTCGACCAAGTGCTTAACTAAGTAATCTTGAGGGGTGAACAGGTCGAGATCCTGAGCAGCTGAGCTAAACTAAAGCCAAGAGCAAGTCTCGACCAGTAGCTTGACTAGGAAGTGCAATAGGCTTGACCAGGTCGAGAATACTTGAAGTTTGAATCCTAGAATTCCCGCGAGCCTTAACTAGGGGAAGATAGGGGTGCGACCTGGTCGACAAATGTGAGCACCAGCAATCTTCTGTGTGAGATTTTTTGCTGAACTTTCCTATTTTGAATTTTAAACCTTGTAAACCCTTTTGGGTATAAAACCTAGTTTCGTCTATGTGTCTAGGGTTCCCCTTTGGGCCCTCTTTGGTTTGTGATAGACCTAAAGAGTCTTTGGGTGCCAATTAGAATAAATTTTTCTGTTTTCCTTTCAATTCTTGTTTTGGTTTGTGTTTGGATTCGTCGAAGGCTTGTGAAAACCTTCGAATTCTGGGTGCTACTGTGTAGATTAGATGGTTTTTCATTGTATTCTTGATCACTAGTGACAGGTCGTTGAGTTGCAATTGAAGCCAATTTTCAATACATGTTCTTTTACTGCTTTCCTTTAAATACTTGCACTTTAAATATCTTGTCTTTATGTTCCATGCTCTTTTACTTCTCTGATTGTGTTGAGATCCTAGGGTAAAGGATAGCATAACTAAAGATTTACTCACTTATACAGACAAGGCTACGGTTCATGTATAGGGTGTTCTCGTGATCGCTGGATAGAGTATACCCTGGTTCCTAATCATGCTTTGGGCGATTGGTGCACCTTCACTACTCTATGCCACTCGAACTGTTCACTTAACCATTTAGCCTAGTACGGATAGTTGACCAGACATAGTTATTGCACACGACAGTCTACGTTTGATTATCTTCTGAGAATTGCTTTATAGGAATAATTTCACCCTTTTTCCCTTTTTTCACAGTGTAATAGATTAGGCTAGAAGTGGTCAACAACTGCATTGTAGTCCTTGTGGATTGACACATGAATTACTTATTGTTTTACTGAACTTAGTACAGCTAGGTTTATAAATTTTATCTTTGGTAGTTAAAGGCCCAAGCCTTGGCGAGCTTATCAAATTTTGTAGGGGGTTAGGAAAGCACTACACAGTACATATTGAGCACAAAAATGACACAAATTTCAAAATTTTTAGTGAGCATTGCTTGTTTCATACCATGATAACACATTTGATGCCCTTTGCATACTTATATATAGCTTGGATGATAGATGCTTAGGCTTATCATTTATATGACCTTGTTATGCTCACTAATGAAGTAGTGAGTTGCTTGTGCGTAGTTTCACATAATATAGCCTATTTCCCTACTTTACTACTCTACGAGGGTTGACTAATGGTTCGTTCGTTTTAATACTATTGTATAAGTTCTTGTATTCACATGACACTTCACAAGGCCAGGACACACTTACACATGATTTGTTTCACTTAGGGTTCCTTGAGAGCACTGAGAGAACAACCGTGGCGACTATGACACCTTGTGAGGTTTTGTTGAGCCTTTCATTTTCTTATTTTTTTTTAGAGTCATTTATATGAACTTCGAGTTTACGGAACTCAACTTTCCTTCTCTGGGTATTCTTTGCATGCTAGTCTCTATATTTGCATTTGCTAGCCTAGAGGTGATGTCTAGTGGGGAGATATTAACGTAGGTCTTGTAGTGTACTCAAGACGTGAAAATTGAGTCACCTCTAAAGGAAAAAGTAATTCATGAAACCATTTTTTGAGCTTAGTTTCCTATCGGTAGCATGAAGACGATAAAAGTTGTGATGATTGTCCTAGCTGACCCTAGAAGAGAAAATTGGTAAAGAAAAGAATTAGTAGAAGAAAAGAAATGAAAAATAGATAGAATACCTACTCCAAAGACAAAAAAGGTCAAGCTAGGGACACAACACACATATTCCAGGACATATGAAGCTTCTTGAGTTGTCAGATGCATTTGATATATTCACGAATGGTTTATGAATAAATCATTATAGGGTGGTCTTAGTTGGATGTGGCCAGTAGGTGAGAAGACGCTAGGGTGAAGGACTCGACAGCTCGTAATTAGGCTGCATCCCATTCTCGTGAGACTAGTTCACTCCATTTTTAGTGTTAGTTCTTCGAAGTATGTGAGATGTTTGATCATGCAATTTTTCCTCACATACAAGATTGAACCCATCTTCTTGAGTGTTTTTGAGAGTACACTAGTGAGGCTGAGTCAAGACGACCGTTCTTTAGGTGTTCGAGGGTCTCCCGAGTGCAATGAATCCTTCACTTTACATAGGCCTTGTGATTCTTCCTATTTATACTTGAATTTATGTGATGATATTAACTCTGAATTGCAATTGTTGGTTGATTCTTTATGAGTATGATCTTCTTAATGGATATACATTGTTGAGACTTGTATGAGTGATTTGCTTCGGAGTTGTTTGTGCAATAGAGTTATGTATAAAAGAGCCTGCTTGTAATTGTGTTATATTCCTCTATGTGAAATGGCATGATGGTGTTACATGTTGATCTTATTTAATGTTCATTGAGATTGGTGTTTGTGGGTACTACCATGGAAACCCTCACAAGACTATAACTCGTCAACTAGGGTCACCTCGGGGTTTAAAGCGTTATAGCATATGGTAAATGCAATCGTGTTTCCCACGAAAGAGGAAGTAGATAGGATTTTTGGTTATCTTTTATAGTTTTCTTAGTTTTTCTTTTCTCGAGGACTATCAAAGTGTAAGTTGAGGGTTGTGATGTGTTCCTCAAATGTACTATTTTAGGCCTCCATTTACCTTTCTTTTGCTCCCATTTATCATTTATTTACCCTTTGTTATCATAGTCCAGAGTTATGCAAGGTTTGTTCATGTTGTAGGAAAAGCAAGTTAAAACCAAGGAGTTAAGCAATATGAAAAGCCAAGGGAGTAATTGGGAAGCACAAAACTCAAATCATATGCTCAACCAAGCCCCTAGAGCCTTAATTCATCAAAGGAACTAAGACATGGTTCAACCATGTGATGTGACCATCTATCACAGGGGGTGACCAAGTCACAAAAGAAAGGTGCCAAGGTTCATACTGAAAGAAAAATGCTGCAAGGTTCGACCAAGTGCTTGACCAAGTAACCGTAAGGGGTGACTAGGTCGAGATCCTGAGTTAAACTGAAGCTGAGATCCTATAAGTCTCGACCAACTGCTCGACTAGGAAGACCCACAGGCACGATCAGGTCAAGAATGCTGAAGTTTGAATCCCAGAATTCCCGGGAGCCTCAACTAAGGCGCAACCAGAGGAAGATAGGGGTGCGACTTGGTCAACAAATACAAACTGCTCTATGAGATTTTCCGCTAGAGTTTCTTATTTTGAATTTTAAACCTTGAAAAACCCTTTTGGGTATAAAGGTTAGTTTCATCTATGTTTCTAGGGTTCCCCTTTGGTCACTCTTTGGTTAGTGGCAGACCTAGAGAGTCTTTGTGTAGTGATTTCAAAAATAAAAATAAAAAAATAAAAAAATAGTTAATTAATTAATTATTAATTATTAATAATATAATATAATATATATATATATATATAAGCAATCCTGATTCAATTTAATTCATCCTCAGAGACCTCCCCTCCCCCCCCTAAATTGTCGAGAGCTCTCTCTCTCTCTCTCTCTCTCTCTCTCTCTCTCTCTCTCTCTCTCTCTCTCTCTCTCTCTCTCTCTCTCTCTCTCTCTCCAGCTGTCTCTCTCATCTCTCTCTCTTTCCTCACTCTCTCTCATTTTCTCCTCAATTTTCTCATCGAAACCTGTGCCGATTGAAGAACGAAAAATATCCCTAGTTTCCATTTTCAGCCACCAACGTTTTAATCAGAGAGATTTCGTGGTTTGGATGTCCTAGGCACCACTCTTGGGATAAGGTAAGGGGTATAAATTATATCAGATATTTTGGAAATTAACTGATAAATTTAAAGCATGAGTATATGGAAAATGACGTATATGATTTTCTGACTTATTAGACATATGAAAATATTGGTTTTGGTTTATCATATATTTTTTTGGGAAATTGTTATATTATGAAATATTACTTAAAATTTGTGTGGCATAAGAAATGGTTTTGTTACTGTACAATAAACACATGGGAATATTATGATGAAATATGATTTATACTGGTTTATGGGAAATATTGAAAATATGGTAGATATTATGAAATGATGAAATGTGATTTTATATTAGAATATGTGATGACGGTTTTACACCGAAATACATACATGATAATTTTGATATTAAGATATATGATGATGGTATTATACCGAGAAATGAAATGACAAAAATGACAGTTTTTATACTGTGGAAATGAGAACCCTGATGGACCAGTGATGTATATGAGAGCACGATACCGTTGCTAGTGAATGAGTTAGTGCAACCACACTACTCGGAGAGCGTGTTGGTATTGGAAGTCGATTGGGCTTGCGGAGAGATGTTGACCACCCCTAGGCCCGGACCAAGCTGCGGTAGGCCAATCGTACTACAAATGCATACAATTTGATTTAACTTGGTAGGCTAGCCATGGTTAAGTCCCACCTTCGGGCCGCATAACCCGGTCATGTGGGGCCATTACATGACGGTGATATAAGAATGTCCACTCAGGTTGGTTCCTCATTACAGACATGATGATTTTACATTAACAGACATGTTGTGTTTCGTACACAGAGAAACTTATTAAGTATGCAGCTTGGCCGGGCTGAGGTAGTGTAGAGTATGATGACCTATCTGGAGGGCCGACCAGATAGAGTCCCGCCTACGGGCCGCACAACCTGTCATGAGGGGTCAAATCATGACGTACAGAGTCCTAGGGATGAAGTACATATATTTATATATTTACAGTTTTACAGTATAGTATGATATTATCCGTATGAAAAGTAGAAAAATACGAATGATACAGTGTACCTTAAATTAAGAAGGAAAGATATGTTTGAAAGATATGATTTATAGATTGTTTATTGCATTACAAAATAGTTATTATTTTAAAAGCATACTTAACTTAGTTGGCACACACTAGTGATAGCATATTTCCACTTACTGAGCGTCGACTCACCCCTTTATTCTAACATTTTTCAGGTGACCCCAAAAGGCGAGCAGATCAGGTTCGCGGATAGAGAGAGTGTTTGGTCACCCTAGTTTTGGGTGAGTTTTTGACGAGTTGTTTTTTTGGGAAAGATGAGGAAAGAGGGGTTTACTTTGTATGGATATGACCTGTATATATTGGATTCTGGTATTGTACAGTTATGTTGTAATAGTGATATGCTTTTTATTTCCGCTGCGTATACTGTATATATATAAAATAAAATAAAAATAAAAAATGATAGAATTTTGAGGTCGTTACATGTTATTTAAAGTAAGTACCGGTGAGATACTGTTATGTATATAGGCAGATATGTTTTGTCTCGGGGATATGTAAAAATATTTTTGGGGAGTTATTTATGTAATTATGATGGTATTAGAACTCTAGTATTGTGTTTGGGATTATATGTAGATGTATGTTTTTGTTGCTTAGTTTATCATAAGAGATGGATAGGTCACCCTGGTACCCCCCATTTTGGGTTGGGTTGTGGTTAATGTATGGTATCTGAGATATATGAATATTATAAAAAAAAAATCGGGGCATTACAGTTCAGTGTTGCTAGGTTCTACAGACTTTAGCAGATAACAATATCAGAGTATGGGAATAGATCTTGATGAGGGTAGGAAATGGGTAGATTGGGAATCTAGCAAGTCATTATTGGAATTTGGAAGCAAGATAGAATCTTGGGTTTTGGTTTCAAAGCCTGGAAGCAAGAATCCATTGACGGTCTTCTATGATTTTCCCATAACGACAGTTTCAGGAAAATTAATGCTAACCATTGATGGTATTTGTTTCTTGAGTGAAAAGACCGAAATTTGAGACGTTAGTTGGTTAGATTGGTCAGAATTTTTGTGGATTAGAGGTTTGATCCTTGAATGGTTAAGTGTAGGATTAGTGAAAGGTTTTGGGTGAAACCGTCGACAGTTTTGTGTGGTAGGGGAAAAACTGTCGAGGGTTTCCTCAAAATAGGCCCTCGGGATTTCGGGTTTTCTGTCGACGGTTTCGAAGGCCTAAGAAAAACCGTTGACTATTTTGTGTCTGAGTTGCGTGTTGATGTTTACAATGAAGATGTGAAATGTTAAATTTTTTTTTCTTAGTTAGATAATAGTACCCGTCACATTAAGATATTGAAATTCTAAGATTGTTTCTATCCTATTTTCATAATGGACCCCGGAAATAATAACGTGAATGCTGAAGGTAGTAGCCATGTGGGGGCTTCTAGCTTGGGTGCCAGTGACTCAGATCAAGTCTTGCGTAGCATGACTCAGCAGGTTATGGCGGAGATAGCACGAAGTTCAGGGGAGTAGGGTTGCCCGCAAGAAGATCAAGGCCTCACCATAGAGTAGTTCACCTAGATGAATCCCCTGATTTTTCCAAGAAGTGCCAACTCGATTATGGCAGAATATTGGATGTAGGAGATTGAGAAGATCCTAGTGGTATTGTATTGCACTAACGAGTAGAAAGTTCTCTATGCAACATTTAAGCTGACGGGTAAGGCCTAGCAATGGTAGTAAGCGGAAAAACTCCTAGAGGAGCAGAGACCAATGCTCGTAACACTAATTTGGGGACGTTTTAAAGAGATCTTTTTCAACCGCTACTTCCCTGCCTCCGTTAGAGATGCTAAGATGGAGGAGTTTTTGAATCTGACCCAGGGTCATCTGACAGTACCACAGTATGCTGCTAAGTTTGTGGAGCTATCCCGTTTTGCCCTATTTATAATCCTGGATGAGTTCAGAATGACATAGAGGTTCGAGAGAGGGCTAAGACAGGAAATATATGAGCAGGTGGCAATTTTTCAAGTGCGGTATTTTTCAGAGCTGGTGGATAAAGCCACCGTAGCAGAGACCAGTCGACAAAGGGGTATAGGAGGATAAAGTCAGAGGAAGAAGCCCACGCCTCCTGGATTTCAGGCGAGTACCAGTCAAGGGTAGTGGAGGAGATACAATGTGGGCTAGCGACAGGTAGTGGGACACCGAGTTGCTCAGGGTAATCCAGTACCCCCTACTTGCCCTCAGTGTTATAGGAGACATTTAGGAGAGTGTCGGGTTGGGGTAATTACCTATTATCAATGTGGTAGGTCCGATCACATGGCGTGAGATTGTCGTGCGCCACCGATTAATGCTCCCTGATTACATGTCAAAGTTGTGTAATTAGGCTTTTAGAACCATGCATTAAAGATTATAATTTAATTAAATGCTAATTATGTTCAGTATTTTAACATGGAGCTCATTTGAGATAATTATCCTATTTTTGTCGTAAAGTTACGAATATTCGTGTTTAATTATTGTAGGATAATTTTTGGAAATTAAAACCGAGCCATCCACGGAAAGAGAGGCCGTGTACATGAACCATGTGCGTGTGTGAACAAACCAAGCCATGCGTGCGTGAGCTTGAGCTCGTGAAGAAGCACAAGTCCATGAGAATCAAAAGAATTTACACACCAAAGGCTCTCTTGTACACTTAAGGAAAAATCAAAAAGGAAAAAATATGTATGCATATGTATGTATGTATGTATGTATTGTGCAACAAAGGACATGTGGTGGTCGTGTGCATGAGAATTAGGGAGCAGTTGGGCTTGAATTGAAGGAGGCTGAACCATGCACTGGAGCTTGGTTGTGTACATGTTAAAAAAGAAAGAAGAAAAAAAGGAGGTCGTGTCATGATGTGACCCAGCCATGCAAAGCTTGGGTAGGTGCTGAAGAGGGCAGATTGTGTGTAGTGTGCATTGGCTTGGTGCGTTGGGGGCAATAGGGTCCCGAATAGCATTTTAAAAGGAAAAAAAAAAAAAAGGTTTTCGGGGGTGTGGAGTTTGGTTCTTTTTTTTCTTTTCTTTTGTTGGGTTTCTAGCACCTCTTCCCTCTAAGATATGGTATCTCCCTCGCTGCCTCCTCTCTGCTCTCCTTTCTCCTCTTTCTTTTTCTCTCTTCTCCCTCAACTCTCAACCCTCTCAACTCTTCCATTCTCGTCCCTCTCAGTTCCCTCATTTTCTCTCTTTTCTCTGCCTCTCCTCTCTCGGCTTTTCTGCTTTCCCTTCCTCTATCTCTCTCCCTCTCTCTGTCTTTCCTCCCCTCTGAGTCTCTTCTTTTCTGTCTCAACTCTCTCCATCTCTGTTCTATCCTCTCTTCTTTCTGCCCCCCTTCTCTCCCTCTCTTCTCTCTTCTCTTTTATTTTCTCTCAATCCCTCAACTCTCAACTCTCTCAATCCTCTCTCCTCTCGTCTCTCATTCTCAATTTTCCTCCTCCTAGCCTTCTTCTCTCTCAGTTTCTCATCTCCATCAAGTCCTTCTCATCTCTCTGTCCTCTCCCTCACTCTGCTCTCTCTCCCAAAACTCTTGGCTTCTCTCTCGAGTACTCCCCTTGCTTTTGTGCTACAACTCTAATGCAACCCGAGGTTGCTGTCTGCTGCTGCTGAATATTCCACGAACCCAAGAGCCTGCTTCTGGTGGTGCTGCTGTGTGCAGACTCTCCTCAACCCACACGGCTTGCCATACTCTTATTTCCCTCTCTCTCATCTCATCTTTCTCTTTCTTTGTAACTATTTTAAAGTTTATTATTTTTTTGGAGAAGTATTGAGATTTGATTTGTTTTCTTATTTCTTGCTTTAAAAAAATTGTGCTTTTGAATATTTTTTGGGTTAGTTCAATTTAATTTGTTTTTCTTTTATTTAAATGTTGTTTTAAGTTTCAGCAATTTCTTTGGGCATTTTATTAATAAAGTCAACGTTTTTATTTAGTAATCCTGTTAGAGTTTAATCTTGCTTGATCTTGTCATTAAATTTAGTTTATTTATTTAGTTAAGTTTTATTTAATATCTACTTTAGGTTGTTTTCATTTAGTTAAGATATTGCAGGGCTTATTTATTTCTTCGTTCTTGTGTTGGGTTGGGCATTTAGTTTTACGTTAAGGTTGAATTTGATTTGGTTTATCCTTATTTTACAGTGAGTTGATTGGCTATTGTCATGCATGTTAATTATTTAGGGTTTACGTAGTTCTCTTGCAAAAGTCTCAAAAAAATCCCAGGAACTCGAATTTGAACTTTGTTCAGTAAACATTTTTTTTTCTTAATTTCTTTTGGAATTATACAAAATTTGGAATTAATTTGCATTCCCTAAGGAGACGATCTGCCCTTGGACGAATTATTACATGACTGAACTCCTATACTTAGGATAGCTTTCGAGATGCTCATTTTTAAAGTGAGTCACTCCAACTTCTAGACAATTCAGGGAAAGCTACTAGGCACCCTGAGACAGCCGGTAGAGAAACACTACTTAGGCATGGGTCTACTCTCTCACACTGAGAGATGCAGAGGCGACAGGCGATGTGGTGACAGTACCATTTTTATTCTGTCATATAAAATTGCTATTTTATTTGATTCAGGGGTGACTCATTCATTTATAGCCCTAGAGTTTATTAAGTTATGTGGAATAGAAGTTCAGCCAATGGATGTCGGCTTATCAGTGGCTACACCGACAGGAGCCGTAGTGGTGTGTAGGAGAATACATAGGGATTGTCCAATCAGTATTTAGGGGAGGTCGCTGCCTGCTAATTTGGTGGTCCTCGACATGCATGGGTTTGAGGTGATCTTGGGGATGGATTGGCTGGCTGCCAATTATGCCAGTATTGATTGTTATAGGAAAGAGGTAGTCTTGAGACGTCCAAGGGAGCAGGAGTATTGATATGTTGGGACGTGCGGGCGCTCCTCATCGCAGATGTTATCAATTATTCAGGCAATGAGATTACTTCAGGAGGGATGTGAGAGGTACCTGGCTTGTGTGAAGGAAGCGCCAGAGGGGGAATAAAAGTTGGAAGATATCCCAATAGTGAGGGATTTTTCTGATGTGTTTTTGGAGGATTTGTCGAGGTTGCCTCCTGATTGTGAAGTCGAATTTACTATTGGTCTACCTTTAGGGATGGCACTGATCTCTAAGGCTCCGTACATAATGACTCTGGTGAAATTGAAAGAATTAAAAGAACAGTTGTAGGAATTGTTGGACAGGGGATTTGTCAGGCCCAATGTGTCACCTTGGAGAGCACCAGTACTCTTTTTGAAAAAGAAAATGGGTCGATGAAGATGTGTATCAACTACAGGGAGATAAATAAAGTGACGATTAAGAATAAGTACCAGTTACCTTGTATTGATTATTTGTTTTACCAGCTGCAGGGAACACAGGTTTTCTTTAAGATTGATCTTTGATCCGGGTACCATCAAGTGAAGGTCAAAGGTAGAGGATGTTCTGAAGATAGTGTTTCGAACTCGATATGGCCATTATGAGTTCCTGGTTATGTCGTTTAGACTGACGAATGCTCCTGCTGTAGTCATGGACCTGATGAATAGGGTCTTCTATCAGTATCTAGATCAGTTTGTTGTGATTCTTATTGATGACATTCTGGTATATTCAAGGAGTCTCAAGGAGCACAAGGACAATTTGAGGGTAGTTCTTCAGGTTCTGAGAGAAAGGAAGCTATATGCCAAATTTAAGAAGTGTGAATTCTAGTTGGAACAAGTCACATTCCTCAGGCACGTGATATTTAGGGGAGGTATTTCTGTAGATCTGAGCAAGATAAAGGTAGTAGTGGACTGGGTAAGACCGAAAAATGTCCACGAGATTAGGAGTTTCTTGGGATTGACAAGAAACTATCACCCATTTGTGGAGGGATTTTCTAAGTTATCAGGCCCTCTGATAAAATTGACCAGGAAGAATGTAAGATATGAATGGACAGACAAATGCGAAGAGAGCTTCCAGGAATTAAAGAAGCGACTGTTCTAACAGTCTCTTCAGAAGAAGGGGGTTTGGTAATCTATAGTGACGCATCTCAAAAAGGGCTCGGATGCATGCTGAAGCAACAGGGGAAAGTTGTAGCTTATGCTTCTCGGCAACTCAAGGAGTACAAGAAGAATTATCCAACACATGATCTGGAATTGGCAGCGGTGGTTTATACATTGAAAATTTGGAAACACTATCTGTATGGAGGTAGGTTCGAGATCTTCACAGACCACAAAAGCCTTAGATACTTTTTCACACAGAAGAAGTTAAATATGAGGCAGAGGAGGTGACTAGAGTTAATTAAAAATTATGACTATAGTATCAGTTACCACCTAAGGAAAGTTAACGTGGTAGCTGATGCACTGAGTCGTAAGTCAGGAAGTGAATCAATATCAGCACTAGTAATTCAACGTCATATTAGGATGGATTTAGAAAGATTGGGCGTGGAATTAGTAGAAGGAGATCACCAAGCACTCATCGCCAATCTAGTAATTTAGCCCACTTTACAAAAAAGAATTAAAGTTGCTCAGATGAAAGATATGGAATTGGTAAAGTTTGTGGATAAGGTGTGGAGTGGACAAAGGATAGATTTTAATATCTCAGAAGATGGAGTGTTGAGATTCCGTACCAGACTAGAGTCATGACTTGAATTAGACCTTTCACATTCAAAAGTGAGTCTAGGGTATAGTGATATATGATATAAGATGGATCCTTAACACTCAATCTTATGCAATGGACAACGGTGACATAACTTAAAGTATTATATTTAAGCATGGGTTAAGCATTTGAAATTAATTGCCTAACAAAGATATTGTGTCCATTTGGAAGTGGATTTTACTCTAACATTCTATAGCCAATGTTTTATATATATATTTTACCCAATCCTTATGATATGTATGCAATAAGTTTAGATTGGATATATTGCATGAAATTCTAATAATCTTAATATTCAGTATAGTTTATAGTGAATGCATCTACTAAGAATTTTTATTTTAAGCACCAACGACTTCCCAAGCCTACAGTCATCACTGCCCCCTAAACCTAATCCTAGGATCTAAGAAGGAATAAAACAATTTTGTATATTCTACTGGATCTCAAACTTCCTTTGGTCCTACAGGGTTTGCTTTCATTATTATTATCCATTTCATTTCTTTTTCTAACCCTCCGACACTTATGGATGAGCAAATAGATAGAACGTTGCCATTTCATTTTATAATGCAAGCGAGTTTTGAATAATCATGAAATATTGTGCTTGCATACTCTATTTTTACTAGATGAGGCATGGAAAAATTTATGATGATGGGATTTACAAAGTGAACCTTTTTTGAAAACATTTCTCTTCTTAACTCTGAAGGGTTTGCTATAATTATTCTTTTCATTTTCAGTTTTGATTATAATTTTGGAATAATCATCTATTTCTTCCTCCAAACAAAATATTTTCAGTATCTTTTCAATCTTTTTCTTTTCAAGGATGACATAATACTCTCTTAGATCTTTTAATTGTTTTTCCAACCTTATATTTTCATTTTTCAAAAATATTTTCTACTTAGACACCCTAGCTAGAAGCTTATTCATTTTCAATAAAGTACATTCTAGTTCCTTGTTAAAGGGCATGCCATTATCATTAGATTTATTGCATGATTCAACATTGGATATATCATAGTAATACTCAAACAAATCAATGCAAGCATTATAAACAATATCATCATAAAAAAACAATAGATGATTTATCATATAGTTTCTCACATGTTTTGGCACAGGAATCATCACAGTAAACATCACATGAATTAATACATGCATTATTGTCAAAGTAGTCATTAGAGGCAACTGATGATTCAACATGTGATATATCACAGACTTTAGCATAAGAATCATCACATGCTTCATTACATGAATTAGTAAATGAGGTAGGGTAAGATTCACATACCTCATCATCTACTAATGCAACCGGCTCAAGATTAGCCACTACCTGATCATTTAGGCTTGGAGCGTCTGGAGTGGCAATTGCCTTTTCCTGGGTCTCTCCATACTTCTTTTCAAGCTTAACCCAGATCTCCTGTGCACTATTACATGCCATAATCTCATGAATAATATCAGTATTTAAAGCACAATACAATAAATCTATGGCATGTGAATTTGCATGCATTAAATTTTTATCATTTTCTAGTAGCATAAAAATTCCCTTATCAATCACCTGTCAGGCCCTCCAATCTATAGATTTTATAAATATGCTTATTCGAATTTTCCAATGGGTGTAATTGACACCATAAAATACAGGAAGCCTAGTAGGTAACTGTCCCTTGCTGAATGGGGATACACCAAATTGAGTCATTGCGATCTTTTTGCAAAAACATTTAAGTGTAGTGCAACGAGGCTTTGATACCAATTGATGGAATTGATGTATTCCCAAAAGGGGGTGAATTGGGTAATTAAAATTTCCTAGGTTGATTTCAATTCCACAATCAGTAATTCCCAACCTAGGGTCTGTTTAAGCACATACTAATACCCTAATAGAATGATACTAAGTAGATATATAAACCGGATGCAGCAAACTCAGTATTTTCAAATCATTCACAGTATTTAAAGCATGCACAACATTCATATAACTATTCAAATATAAACATACATGTGCATAAATTAAATTACAGAAATATAAAGAATGTAGGGAAAAAGAGAGCCGACACAAGATATGTTATCGGGGTTCGGCCAACTGTGCCTACGTCCCCTCCTTGGCTCACTAGCACAAGGATTTCACTAATGCTCACTTCATGGGTGGAGTAGCACCGGTTACAACCAATTCAATTAGAGGGGCTGACCTCAACCTAAACACACCTTAATAGGATGGTGCACCTAGCTTTCCTAATCGGGTCAAAGCCAATCTGAGACTATTTACCAGGGCTAGTCTCCCTCTTCAGACCCTTGCCTGGAATACAAAAAATTTAATATAAATTGCATACAAGTAAAGTGTTTCTTACTCTAAACAAATTTGCACCAATATGCTCAATCAAATAATGCACTCACAAATGATATGAATTAAAGCTCAATGTGAGAATGTGTATTTTTCACTAAAAAATTATTTCTCAATAAAGACTGAGTGCGAAAAATGATTTTCTTACTAACAAGAGTAAGAGACCTTCCAAGTAGAGATATTAAAATAAAAATATGCTCAAGGTACTCTTTTCAATATGTTAGGAGTTTTCCCAAAAACTAGTTTTTCAAATAAAGCTTACGAGAATTATGATTCTTGCTCAAAAATAATTTTTCAATGAAGAATATATGAGCCATTGAAGTCTTGCAATATGTGTACAAGATTCACAAGCAATAAACAAGTTTTTCTATAAAGATATTTATCAATGAAAATATATGGAGAAAACTTAGGATTTACTCTCAAGATAATGATTTTGAAAATAATAGAATATGAGAGTATAAGTAATATGATTTGTAAAAATAAAATGCCCAAGATAAAGAATGCTCTCTAAAAAATGGTTTTTCAAATATATAACAAAGAGAGGATGAAAAACAAGCTTAGGAAGATGAAAAAATGATATAAAAATTTGAAAGGATTTTCTAACTAATCATCTTACTAATTTTGAGTTATGAGGGGGTATATATAGATTCTTTAGAAAATCTAAATGTTAGGGACATATTAGGCATTTTTGCAAAATTTTAAGTGAGGTTAATAAAAATAACAATATTTTTAACCTTGGTAAAATTCACCAACTCGAGAGCACTGATCAACCGAACTTAAGGTTCAGTTGACTGAGTGGTTGGGTTCGGTCAATCGGGAGACTTTTGAACTATGAAGATGGTCGACCGAACTTAAGGGGTTCAAAGGTGATTTTCCAAATTCGGTCAACCGAGCCTTTTTGAACTAGCAGGTTCGGTCCACCAAACGGTTGACATTTCCCACGTGGGGGTTCGGTTGACCAGAGTGTTGCCCATATAATCTTGGTCGAACGACCGAGTGGTCAACTTGTTGACCCAAGGAAGTTCAGTCGACCAAGGCTTGCCTATATACTTCTGGTTGGTTGATCGAGCAGTCAACTTATTGACTCGTGCGGGTTCAGTCGATCGAAGATCTCAGTATAACCGAGTTCGGTCGATTGAACATGCCACCCTTGGGCATTTCAGTCCTATTCCACTTATAATGTTGTCCTTATACATATGATGATTAATTTTAAGTCAATAGGGAACATTTTCATACATAATAGTGTCATATGACCATTCTAAGGTCTTTGAGAGCCGACCCAAAATATCTGGCGTCGGTCGACCGAAAGTTGACCGAAGTGTGCTCTAAGGTCATTCGGATCCCTATGGTCAATCTATGGTCTTGTTTGAGCTTTAATCATATCATGCATGCAGATGCAAATATTACAGACTAAATAGAATTAGTAAATGCAATACAAATGAAATTTAAATGTCTTCAATCTTCTTTGCTCTTATGACTTCCTTGGAATACGCCAGTCGATGTATATTTTCTTCGAGTTTCTTCTGAATTCCATTTTCAGTCTCCTTTAGTGTGTGTTTTGAAATGTTATCTGTTCAAACACTGGATACACATATAAGAAACTTACGATTTGTCATGATCAAAACTAGGGATCTGACTCAAAAAGTCAACATAACCACTTCACATCCCCAAATGGAAGTAGGAGCACATTTCTATGGATTTCGTCACAGAGTTACCGCCGACACTTTATGGACAAGATGCCAGTTGGGTAGTCGTTGAACGATTGACAAAGACTGCCCAATTTCTTCCCATTAGAGTTAACTACTTCCCATTAGAGTTAACTACTCCATGAGTAGATTAATAGAGCTGTATATATAGGAGATAGTTAGACTGTATGGCATGTCAGTGTCCATCGTTTCTGATTGGGATCCACGGTTCACATCTAAATTCTAGAAGAGTTTATAAGGAGCTTTGGGTTCTCAATTGACACTTAGTACAACATTTCATCCTCAAACTAATAAACAGATAGAGAGGACCATAAAGATACTGGAAGACATGTTGCGGGCCTATGTGTTAGACTTTGGTAGTAGTTGGATCCAATATTTGCCACTAGTCGAATTTGCTTATAACAATAGCTAACATGCCAATATTGGGATGGCACCGTACAAAGTGTTGTATGGTCGGAGGTGTCGATCTGTGTTATATTGGGATGAGGTTGGAGAAAAGCAGATTTTGGGACTAGAGATTGTACAATAGATTTCTAAGAAAATCAGACTCATCCGAGACAAAATCAAGACAACCCAGAATAGACAAAAAAGTTATGTTGACACTCGCTGTCTAGAGCTGGAGTTTGGTGTGGGGGGTCATGTATTCTTGAGAATTGTACCGATGAAAGGAGTAATGAGATTTGTGAAGAAGGGTAAGCTAATCCTTAGGTATATTGAGTTGTTTAAGATACTGGAAAGAATTGGTCTAGTTGCCTATAGGTTAGCATTACCTCCGATACTATTTAGGATCTATGATGTGTTTCACGTGTCCATGTTGAGAAAACACGTCCTAGATTCTTTGCATGTGATTAGTCATGAGTCACTGGAGCTTAAAGCTACCCTGTCATATGAGGAAATTCTGGTTCAGAATCTGGATCGGAAAGAATAAGAACTACGCCCCAAAAAGATTCCGTTGGTAAAAGTAGTCTGGCGTAACCATACAGTTGAGAAAGTTTCAGGGGAAATAGAGGAGAAATTGAGTCAGAGATACCCATACTTACAACACTAGCCAAATGAAGGTGATAGTTTTGGTAAATAATTGCTTTAACTATTGACTTGTATAGTATAGGATAGTTAGTTATAACTCAATTGTTTCTAGTTTTAAATTATGATTGGTTTATTGGGGAGTTTTGTTTTTCTAATTGTAATCTCTCAGGGGCCGTTTATATAATCACGGTATTCCTCCTCCATAAGTGAGGGTTATTAATAAATTTGGGATGGGACCACTATGTGGGTGGCCGTCATCTCTTTCTAGAGTCGGGTAAACAATTTAGTAATTTTCAGAGGAGATTGCAACAAGTAATAGTTAGCAAATTTTAGGGACGAAATTTTTATAAGGAGCAGAGAATGTAGTGATTCCAAAAAAAAAAATTTAATTAATTAATAATAATTAATTAAATAAAATGAAATAAAATAAAAATAATACAATATAATATTATATATATATATATATATATAAGCAATTCTATTCAATTTAATTCATCCTGAGAGACCTCCCCCCCTTAAATTTCTGAGAGCTCTCTCTCTCTCTCTCTCTCTCTCTCTCTCTCTCTCTCTCTCTCTCCCCTTAATTTTCTCAGCGAAACCTGTGCCGATTGAAGAACGGAAAATATCCCTAAGTTCCATATTCAGCCACCAACATTTTAATCGGGGAGATTTCGTGGTTTGGGCGTAGACACCACTCCTGAAATAAGGTAAGGAGAATAAATTATGTTAGGCATTTTGGAAATTAACGGATAAATTTAAAGCATGAAAATATGAAAATATTATATATGATTTTCTGACTTACCGGGTATATGAAAATAGTGGTTTTGGATTATCATATATTTTTCTAGGCAATTATTATATTATGAAATATTACTTAAAATTTGTGTGGCATGAGAAATGGTTTTGTTACTATACAATAAGCATATGGGAATATTTCATGATGAAATGATATTTATACTGGTTTATGGGAAATATGGAAAATATGACAGATATTGTGAAATGATGAAATATGATTTTATATTAGAATATGTGGTGACGGTTTTATATCGAAATAGATACATGATAATTTTTGATATCGAGATATGTGATGACAGTATTATGCCAGGAAATGAAATGACAGAAATGACAGTTTTTATACTGAGATGTGGAAATGAAAACCCTGATGGACCAGTAATGTACATGGGAGCACAGTATCGTTGCTAGTGAATGAGTTAGTGCAACCACACTACTCAGGGAGAGTGTTGGTATTGGAAGTCGATTGGGCTTGTGGAGAGATGTTGACTGCCCCTAGGTCCGGATCAGGCTGCGGTAGGCTAGTCGTACTACAGACGAGTATAATTTGACTTAGACTAGTAGGTCAGCCATGGTTAAGTCCCACCTTTAGGCCGCACAACCCGGCCATGTAGGGTTATTACATTGCGGTGATATAAGAATGTCCACTCAGTTTGGTTCCTCATTACAGACATGATGATTCTACATTAACATACATGTTATGTTTTATACATAAAGAAACTTATTGAGCACGAGCATTTCTTTGAGAAAAACATATGATTGAAAATGTATGTGTATATATATGGTAATGAGAACAATTTTCATGATTTCTCAGTTAAATTAATTATTAAATGAATGTGTTATGATACATTAAAACTCATGTTGCTACACATTGACAATAATTTATTCCATCTTACTGAGAGGTGTCTCACCCCTATAATCATAACATTTTAGAAAATACCAGAAATCAAGCCTAGGGAGCTCTAGGGTGGGATTTAGGAGGTGTTATTTAAAGTAAGTACCGGTGAGATACTGTTTTGTATATAGGAAGATATGTTTTGTCTATGGGATATGTAAAAATATTTTTGGGGAGTTATTTATGTAATTATAATGGTATTAGAACTCTAGTATTGTGTTTGGGATTATATGTATATGTATGTTTCCGCGGCTTAGTTTATCATGAGAGATAGACTAGTCACCCTGGTACCCTATTTTGGGTCGGGTTGTGGTTAAGGTATGATATCAGAGATATATGAATATTATAAAAAGAAATCAGGGCGTTACACTTTGGGTGCCATTTAGATTAGGATTTACTGCTTTGATTTTAATTCCTATACTGGTTCATGCTCGAATTCATCGAAGGCCTCTAATAACCTTCGAGTTCTAGGTGTTGCCACATAGATGGTTGATTCTCCATTGTATTCTTGATCGCTAGTGACAGGCCATTGAGTTGCAATTGAAGCCCTTTTTACATGCTTTCTTTACTTCACTTTCCTTTACATACTTGCACTTTAAATACCTGCACTTTACTTTCTATGCAATTTTACATCTTTGATTGTGATGAGATCCTATGCTAAAGGATAACCTAGTTAGGGATTTAGTCACTTATACTGATTAGGCTACAGTCCATGTACGGGGTGTTCTCGTGATTGCTGGATAGAGTATACCCTAGTTCCTGATCATGCTTCGGACGATTGGTGCACCTTCGTTGCTCTATGCCACTCGAATGGTTCACTTGATTATTTAGCGTAATACAGATAGCTGACCAGACATAACTAGCGCACACAACAGTCTAAGTTCAATTCATAATCTGAGACATGCTTTGTATTAATATAATTTTACATGCTTTCGTAGTTTCTAGAAAAACCTTTACAAAATCTCTCCTCTTTACCTTTTACACAAAGCATAGTAAATTAGGCTGGAAGTGGTAAATAACTGCACTGCAGTCCCTATGGATCGACACTCGACTTACTCACTATTCTACTAAACTTTGAGTAGTTAGGTTTAAATTTTATCTTTGGTAGTTAAGGACCCAAGCCTTGGCAAGCCTACCAAAAACACACATTAGATGGTCAGGATTGTGCCACATCGCCTTTCTGATAGGCGGCCATGGTCGTGACACGTGTCACCATCCACACAGTGACATGTGTCCAACTGGTTTATATATAAAACCTTTTGTTTTTCTCTCTCTTTTCTTTTCCTTCTACTCTCTCTCTCTCTCTCTCTCTCTCTCTCTCTCTCTCTGTCTCTCTCTCTCTCTCCCTCTCTCTCTTGGTCTCTCGTCTTGTTCCTCACTTCTTTCTTCAATCTCTTTTCCTCTTTCTTTGTTTCATTCTCTCTTCTCTCTTTTTGTTTCTTTCTTTCTTTGATCTTTTCTCCTCTCCTTATGTTTCTTCTTTCTCCCCCCGATCTCTTTCTATGTCTCTTTCTCTTTCTGGTTCTTTCTATGTCTCTTTCTCTCTTTATTTTCCCTCGTTATTCTCTCACTCTACTTTCTTTATTTCTTTCTCTGCTTCCTTTCTTCTCTGTTCTCTCTTCTTTCTCCATTTTCTCTCTTTGTTTCTTCTCTTTCTATTTCTCTACTCTTTTTTTTTTTCTCTATTTTCTCTTTCATTCTCTTTTCTTTTCTTCTCTACTCATGGCTTCTCTCATCTCTCTTTCTTTATTTTCTGTTTCTTTTAATTTTTCTAACTCTTTTCTTTGATTTTTCTTTGCACATTTCAATTCAAAATAGGAGTAGAAAAACCTATAAAAATAAGTATTCTAATTTTTTTTTTCCTTTGTGAATTTTGTGGTTATTTTCTTGCATTTTCTTAGGAGCTAAACAGGGTTGGTTGACTTGGGATTAACTTAGGTTAGATTGGAGTTTAGATTAGATTAGGGTTTTGGTGAATGGGCCATGGGACTTGTGTAACGCCTCGAAACATACACACCTCTGATACCACATCTGTAGTGTATCTCTAATACCACAACTATAGCGACTCAGATTTTAGTGGAGTCCGGGGTACGCATTTCCATAATAATCTAAAACAAGCAGCTGAAAACACAATAAACCTCAAATACCATACCAAAGTACTAAAACCATCATCATTATTACATAAGCATCTCCCCAAAAACAATATTACATCCCAAGGTACACAAAAGCATAACTAATTCAATTTCATACCAACACTTACCCTAACTATACTATCTACACACTGCTTTGTAGCTCCTAAGACTGGTTCCCTGTTCGCCCTGAAATGTGAAATAATTTTTGGGGTGGGA
Organism: Malania oleifera; assembly: GCF_029873635.1. Lineage (NCBI taxonomy): Eukaryota > Viridiplantae > Streptophyta > Magnoliopsida > Santalales > Ximeniaceae > Malania > Malania oleifera. Next base: position 9,797,172 of record NC_080420.1, on the reverse strand, counting down.
AATTTCTCAGTAAGACGGGATAGATTATTGTTAGTGTGTGGCTAACATGAGTTTTAGTGTAAGCAAAACACATTCATTAATTAACTTTAACTGAAAAGACATTTATAACTTGTACTCACACCTGTATAGTTAAAAATATATATTTTCCTTCAGTTAATAATTTTGGCTCAATAATAGCCCCAAATATATAAATCTACAATTATGTCTAAAAGAACCTCTCATTTTGGACTAACAACATGTTTAACCCCCATGACAGGTTGTGCGGTTCGAAGTCTTGACTTAGCTTTTGTTGGCTTACCACCAAGTTAAGTTAAAGTATCTCGTTTATAAGTCCGATTTGCCTACTGCAACCTGGTTCGGACTCCAGAAGGGTACAACAACTCTTCGTGGCCAAATCGACTTTTCCATGGCCTACACTTCCACAACATTGTGGTTGCACTAATATTTCTCCCTAGCTGCAGTACCGAGATTTCATCACACCTGGTCCATCAAGGTTTTTAGAACATAAGTTGCAATTTACATAATAAAACAGATAACATGATCATAATTCTCTACACATGATTCACAATAATACCTTCTCATCGTTCTCAACACATAATTTCTCAACAATCACGTAATCAGTATATCATCGTGAAATTCACAAACTCTACATTATTCTCAACATTTCAAGAACTCGGTATAAAACCACAATTTTTGCCATATAAAACCATAACAGTTCTCATAGGTTTAATTATACAATAAAACAAACCATTCTTATGCCACACTTATTTGAGTGTTAGGTTAAAACATAATCAGTCTAGTTGGCTGAAAATAAAGGTATGATCACCTCCACAGTTTAATATAACTCCAAAGATATGTTTTATAAGAAAAAGGAGATTATCACCCTACTCACTTTAACTTTTCTTAAATACTTGTATAATAGCAAAAATCGTTCACATACTAAAGTTTAATAGGTTCAATTTCCAAAATTTATTGACATAATCTATTCCCCTTACTTGATCCTAAAGATAAGCTTACCATGATCTCGAAACCAAGCCTGCAGCTTTTGGGGGACGGAACCTGAGTTTCCTTAAACCCTTCCAAGGGGAAAGAAACAATTGGAAAAGAGAGAGAGAGGGGATTGGAAGGTGGGAGTGGAGACCCAGGAGAGCTTAGGAGAGAAAAAGAGAGAGACACGAGAAAGTGAGAGTGAAGAGAGAGAGAGAGAGAGAGAGAGAGAGAGAGAGAGAGAGAGAGAGTCACGACCTACTCATTTTTCTACATTTTTTTTATAATGATAATATCAACGTCATACATCCCAGCTCAGCAGGTCACCATCCACCTGGACCCATGGGTACCAGGGATATATCAGAACATACAGCAGAAGTCCTAACAGTAGAAAACATACAATAATGTACATCTCAATACCATATATTACAATATGCTAAAGTTGCTATAGTCCACGGTATTTCCATATATACATCCCAAAATCATATCTAGGGACATTTCCCACAAAATCTAACTATCCCTACAAAAACTTAATCGGCTGAAATTGGCCGATTCGGTTCGGGTAAAAATCCCAATTCGGTCGGTTCGGTTATAATTCTATAAAATTTCGGTTAATCGGTTTCGGTTCGGTTAAGGGTAAAAAAAATTTTGGTTAACCGATTAACCGAATTACTAATTAATTAGATTTTAAATATAATTTATGAATATAAATTTTGCTTATGCAAGTGCATTAAGGAGTTTAATTAACCTATTTGGATTCTTTGTTCTATGGTAAAATATTATTTTCATTAATAAAATTAATAAATAAGGTATTTAATTAAGTTGGATTTGGTTTTAAAAAATATTTATAATTGTATTATATTTCTAGCAATTAAATTTAAATGATTTCGGTTAAAATCGGTTAATCGAATTACTCGAATGGGCAATTCGGTCGGGGTCGGTTTGGTGTCCTTCGTCAATTCGGTTGGTTCGGTTAATGGTATTATTTAACCAAAATTTTCGGTTAATTCGGTTAATTACCCGAATTTAACCAAACCGACCGTTTGCTCACCCCTAAACAACACTGGGTCAGTGGGGCTTTTCTTGCTCTCTTATCTGAGGCTCCTGAAAAGTTTATAAGATTTAGGGGTGAGACACCTCTCAGTAAGGGAAATAAACTAATACCAGTGTGTGGCAACATGAGTATTCTGTTCTACATATATTATATATAATATATTCAGTACTGTTTATCAAATCTGGAAAAAACATATGTATATCAAAATATGACAGAACATACTGCATTTTCATAACATATCTCATCTCATATCATAATAATAATAACATAAAAACATCCTGGTAGGTTAGCTGGCCATTGTCATGTATTACCCCCACATGACTAGGTTGTGTGGCCCGAAGGCAGGACCTGACAATGGTTGGTCGACCACTGCCAAGTCAAACAGTAGTCTGTAGGTCCGATGGGTCTGCCAGACTTGGTCCATAGAGTGGTGTTAACACAAATATCATGATCACGAAGACCATGGACACATAGCAATGGTACCGTGCAAGTGCTAGCCTAGACCAAGCCAACCAGGTTCTGATATCACATAGCATATACTAAAACTGTGACACATAGATATTTCACATCATTTATTCTCACATCAATCATATAATTTTGCGTATTTACGTGTATCATGAAGATCATCGGCCCATACACCGATATTACACATTTTATCATAGCTCGGCCCGTACGCCTGCAACACATAGCACAGCCTGTACGCTGGTAAATCACAGTCACATAGTACGGCCCGTATGCCAGCAAACATAGCACAGCCCGTACGCTAGCAAATCATAGTCACATAGCACGACCCGTATGCCGACAAACATAGCACAGCCCGTACGCTGGCAATCACAGTCACATAGCACGGCCCATACACCGGAAAACATAACACAGCCCGTACGCTGGCAAATCATAGTCACATAGCACGACCCGTACGCCGGCAAACATAGCACAGCCTATACGCTGGCAATCACAGTCACATAGCACGGCCCGTACCCCGGCAAACATATAAAAACCTCGGCCTGTACGTCGATTTTCCATCATAAAAATCCATATCATTCACATTTCCAGAAAACAGTATTTCCAATGTTTTATACTCATGCCACACTAAACATATTTTTCCACGTATTCAACATAACATTATTTAAACAGTATTTTCCCAAATATAACTCACATACATATAAACATATTTACTTTCTAGAATCAAATACTATATATATACTTACATTTTCTCAAAAAGAACTAACTTAGTTTATCCCCTTACCTGACTACTGAGAAAGCCCCCAAAATAATCTGGTCTAACCCCTCGTAGGATTTCCTGACCAATACCCTGAAAATGAAACCTATCAGTATTAAATTTCAGTATTTTCATGCGTACATCATTTCTTATAACTACCCTAAGGCCAAATTTGGCTTAAAAAGCCTTACCTCAACTCTGAGATGATTCTTAACGTTCCCAATTCACACCCCTGGAAACAACATTGCCTAGAATTAAAGTTCAGTATTTATAAGCATATAACACTTTTTACAACTATCACAAATCCAAATATTGAGCAAAAAGCCTTACCCTGGATTTGGGATGGTTTCCACCTTACTTTCACCGACGATCCGCTTCGGTAGATTTTGAGAGAACTTCCCTAGGAGCGTTGTGGTGACTTCGGATTGTCGATTTGGCGAAGATCTGGCCCGAAATCGACGAAAGAAAGGGACAGAACCGAAGGGGGGGGGGAGAGAGAGAGAGAGAGTTAGCTTCTTAGAGAAGCTTAAAAATCTGGATTTTTCTATTTATAGACAGGGGATTTTTTTGACGAGACACGTCACCTCATCGACGAGTCCTTTATAAAATTCGTTGACGAGACCCTGTATTCGTCGACGAAATTTAGGCTGCCCCAGAACCTCTCTCGCTATTTTCTCATCGACAAAGCCCTGTGTTCGTCGACGAATTTTCTTATGCACTCGTTGACGAGGCCCTGTATTCATCGATGAGTCCTGGAAATTTCCTTGAAATTATGGTTATCCCCTAAAATGCAATGTCATCGACGAATGCTCCGTGTTCTTCGACGAAGTCTACGGCCTCCTTCTGTTTCTGTTTCTATTTCTCTCCCTCTTATTATTAAAATCGTATTATTCTTCGGGTCACTAAAGAGAGAGTCCAAAACTCTAACTTGAGAGAGAGAGGGAAAAAGAGAGAGATGAGTGTTATAATAAGGGAAATATAAGATTCCTTGACTTATAGACCCTCAGCCCGCACAAAACTGTCGACAATTTTCCTAAAACCGTTGACGGTTTGGTCTCATGCCAAACCAATTTATTAGTGTTCTTACATAAGGGCTCTCGATTGTCTGAAACAGTCAATAGTTTCCTTGAACTCTCTGAAACTGTCGACGGCTTGGTCTTATACCAAACCAATTATTATTATTATTATTATTATTATTATTATTATTATTATTATTATATATTTGTATTATGGGTCCTTAGAACTTGGGCTTTAGCTATAGTTGAATTGGGTTAGGCCCAATTGGGCCATGAGTGGATTCAAGTTTGGGTTATGAAGTTTTAGGTTTATGGGCGAACTATCTCAGGCCCAATTAGGGTAAGGCTCAACTAAGTCTTGGAGTGTTGGGCTTAAACTGGTTGTGGGTTGGCTGGCTTTAGGCCCAATTAGGCCTCCTGTATTTTGGGCTTTAACTTGGGTTTGGGTCTTAATTGAATCGGGCTGTTTGGGCCGAGAAAGGAGAAACAAGCTAATTAGGCTAGGCCAACGTAAGTCAACATTGACTTGGGTCCAAGTATCTGGGTAAGACCCGGGTCATTGGACCTGGGTTGGGTATTTGGGTTAGTTGACCTAGACCCGGGTTAAGTTGGCTCAGCTTTTCGGGGTTAGATCTCTGTTAATCAAATAAGGGTATTCGGAGGAAGACGGTAGGTCTTGCGGACAGTTACAAGTGTTGTAAGGAAATGTGGGTAGATCAGTCGTTAGAGGAAGATAAGCAAAAGCATAACGCCGAGTAAAGGAAGAAGAAGCTAGAGCATAACAGTAGAAGGAAGATGGAAGGCCATGTGAGCAATTAGATCATCAAACACAAGAATGCAAGAATGGAAGAATGACTTTTGCGTTTTAGGACATGGAAGGAATTATTTTTTAATTTAAATAAAAAAAATTAAAAAAATATGTATTTCAATTTTTGTCACCTAGAGGAGTACCAAATATTTTCCTTTTTACTTTTAGAAGTAGTTTAATTTGTAGAGATTTTGGACTTGGATTTATATTGAATTTGGATAAAATGTTATATAAAATTGTATTGAAAATTTTTTAAATTGACCCAAATGCAAATCTAAGGTCTAAAATTCATACTATCAAATGCAACTTTGATGGAGTCAAAGCAATTTTCTAAGTTTAGTACGCCTCTCATCGATCCATGAGCTCTTCCGTATAGATGAAGTAGATTTTTTTGGGAATTTCATATAATTAGTGATATGTGATTGCAACATGATCAAACTTGTAAATTCTATTGTAGATGTGCCAATCTATTGCTATCAAAATTTGACCTAATCATCTAGTAAATGCCTTTGTATCAAAGTAAAGAGTTGCGGCCCAAGCATCATAAACCATGTGCTTTGGTGATGTTATGTAGATGTTGTCTTGCATTATAGTTACCTTCAGGGAAACTTGATGTTATTAGGCTCTCCTATTTAACTTTCTTATGAGATGGGCTCTGGCTACCACCTAGTCCCCAACTTAATAGTGGAGTTGGGTCAAGATCTGGGCCTAGAGTGTGGGCCAAGCTGCTCATGTCGGCCTAAGCCCAAGTCTTCTTTGAGCATATGGGCTTGACCAACGTTAACTTGATCAAGTTAACTCCTATTGGGCTTGGAGTAATTTTTTCCCAAATATAATTATATTTAAATAAGTTATTTATTCCAGTCATACGATGACTTGAGACATTGTTTCTTCTTAAATTAGTCATATGGACACTTGCATTCCAAGTGGACCACATTTTACATAATAAAAATAATAAAATATAATTTGATTTTTTTTTTTAAAATTTTTATTAGAAGAATTAAATATGAGAAATAATATTACAATTTCCAACATTTTAATTTCATAAAAATAAACAAGTAGCATCATATACAAAGGGTATAGATTATGTCAAAAAGTCTTGAGCTAATGCCCCAACTATTTATAGGCTTGAGACATCTCCTATCATCATGTAATGATGGGTGAGCATAATTCGGGTTTACCCGAATTAACAGAATTAACTGATCAATTTTGGTCGGTTCAATTCGGATAAAGAATAGGTTCAGTTCGGTTCGGTTACAAATTTCGATCATTTCAGTTATTTGATTTTTAGTTCGGGTTGGGGAAATTTTAATTCGATTAATTGAATTACCTGAATTATTAATTAATTAAAAATTAAATATGAATTTATAATGTTTATATATATATATATATATATATATATATATATATATATATATATGTTAAAGGCGGACTAGGGCTAGGGTTTTGTTCTCACTTCTCAATGTTCTCATCCGTTTGTGTTCGCCACTTTGCCTGGCTCCCTAGGTTCTCCTTCTCCAAAATCTCCACTTATCCCTTTTCGCCTTTTCACTTGGGTTCTCCTTCTCCACTTCTCCTTCTTTGCCTCTTTGCTTGAGCCTCTTCCTAGTTCCCGTCGACCGTACGTCTCGATCCAAAATCCCTCTTCCCTCTTCCCTGAGTTCCCTCTTGAGCTGCTCATATGGAATTGGTAAAAAAAAAAAAAAAAAATGCAATTATACTATGTTTTTTACAATTAATTTTAAATTATTTTGGTCAAATTCGGTTAACCGAATTACCCAAAAAAAATAGTCCAGTTTGGTGATAACGTTGAATTCGGTTGATTCAATTAGAGGAAATTGTTAACTAAAAATTTCAGTTAATTTGGTTAATAAACCAAATTTGGTTAAACCAACCATTTGCTCACCCCTATGTAATGTTGTAGGAAGTGACTGAAAATCAGACTCATACTTACATATTGATACTTGTTAGCACGAGTTTTTTTATTTAGTCATTGCACGAGACAAATGACTCATTTATTGATATTAAACTAAATCATCTATTATTCCACAAATATAATTGCAGAAAGTTAAGCATGCATATAAAAACAAATTGAGACATAACAATTGGCAGAAATTTTTTTAAAGTACACACACATATGAAATTTAACTTAGAATTAAATGTGAAAATAAACAATTGGATATTGAATAAAAAAACTCTAAAGTTACTTGACATCCTTCTCTTTTGTAAATAAAAAAAGAAATGTTGATATATTTTTTCCAATGTGAGAATCCATTCTCAGACTATGGAACACCTTTAGAGGTAAAAAAAAATTAAAGGTTAATCCATCATTGTGAATATTTGAACTTCCATAATTAAACTAAAATTTGAAAAATTAGAAGTTCAACATAGTTTCAATAAAATTTAAATTTTGAATTTTAAGATGCACGTGATATTTCAAATTAGCATAAAGGTAAAAGTACAAATTTTTTTCTCATTTTCATTTTGTAGTAGGCTTGTTATAATGCACAAGCCTGTGTTTCCAATTCCCAATCAAAAAACTGGGCCATGAGGTTGGTCGATCCCCATGACCTAGGCCCATTGTAACGCTCTGAACCTGAAAACAAGGCCCGGTGCGTTATTCTGAATAAACATGCTCCGTGGCGCCCCGAACCTATTTTGTGGGACCCGGGTGCCACGTCATTAATTCATCTAAACCTGTTACTCAATTCAATCACGCAGCGGAAAAACATAAATATAATCCTCCAACAATAAAATACTAGAGTTTCTAACTATAACATCCCAAATAATCCATCCATCAACCTGCATCTACATATATATACATTTCTCTAACATTTAGTATTCACAATCATCCATAACTCAGAAAACTTAAAACATAAAACATAAAACTTAATACAGCTAAAAAATATCATCAAACTTATACCATTTCTTTCTAACTCATAAATACTATAACAGCTCGAGCTCTCTAAGCTCGATCTTGTGGAGGTCTTGAAAAATATAAGTTAATATTTGGGAGAGACACATCTCAATAAAGGAAGAAGTAATATATTAAAATAGTGTATGGCCAACATAAGGTTTGTATATAACATTTTATTCATCATTTGAAAAGCATTAATATAATTTCTGAAATCATTTTCTGATCCTATTTAAACACATGTAAGGTATTTTATCCACGAGATTACCGAAGGATAGGGGTGATTACCCACCCATACAAGTAGCACTCCTTTGTTTTGATATATTAGACAACCCAAAGGTCACAACTGAAGTATACCAAGACACTCACCTTACTCAGTAAGCCCTCAAGTGATAGATTAATCTTGTACTCATACAATTCGTAAAAAAGTTTACCAGTGAAGGCCCCAAGGATAGGAAAATCTATCCGCCCATACAAATAGTTTCCCTCTACCCTAGTACGTCATGCAGCCTACTGTTACATCTGATACTTACCAGGGTACTCGCCTTTCTCAGCAAGCCCTCAGATGAAGAGTCTACCCTGCCCAAACGTAACATGTTCTACTAGCATAAATACTGATAATACCATAATATATTATTCTATCTATCATTTCTCTGTAATTCTCATATGTTCATGTTCTCAACTTTGTCATTTCATAGCATTTCACTTTACGTGGCTCTTTCCCATTTTACATTGTTCACATTTCACGTTTCATTTCCGTTTCATTCATTTCCATTTTCATTTCATTTCATTACATACCCAACATATTTCAACTGTTTTACCCAGCATCTTTCAGTTGTTTTACCCAGCATATTTCAGCTGTTTTACCTAACATTTTTCAACTATTTTACCTAACATCTTTTAGCTGTTTTACCCAACATCTGTCAGCTATTTTACCCAACATCTTTCAACTTTTTTACATGGTAGCATTAACACTCACATGCAGCATATTTCATATAACATTTTCATACTCATTTCATTTCCTGTATATCCTGCATCTTATACATATAACATATTTCCACACAAAATTCCTATTTACTCATGTCACACTATTTAACAGTAAAATTCATATATATTTCCTGTAAAATAAGTCAACCTATATTTAACATTTATATGCTAAAAATATACCTTTCATTTCTTGCATAATTATCTTGAAAATATCTTTCACCTTCATCAGTTCAATTTCACATATACGTATATAATAAAACCGCCTTAGGCTCAGAAAGCATAATTCAAACGGTTGACATTTTAAACCCATACAAAAACATATACACATATATTCATAACATATTTCATTTGCCAATTAATTCAAAAAAATCTGGTTTAATATATATATTCCTCCTTACCTGGTTTCTTGAACTACTCCAATAGGACCCCGAAAAGATACTTGTGGCGTTCGCCTGAGCCCTGAATAAAAAATCCTAATTCCATTAAATCAACCATAAATAAAATATTATTTTAATATTTCCTAAGCCCATAAATTCCAAATAAATAATTATACTCTCAAATATAACCAATTTACTTAATTCCTCAAATCCTAATCTCGCTTTGGAGTGGTGTCTAGGAAATCAAAATTGAAAATTTATTCCAGCTAAAATGACAATGATCGTGACCAGGACCCCGTGGTGGTTCCCGATCGTTGATTCAGCAACAGATTTAAGGAGAAATTGAGAAAATAGGGAAATGTTACCTTACCCCAAGAATAGTACCTATGTCGCTCCCACAACAAATCTGCTCCGGTACAAATGTCAGTGACAAAGTTAGGAACCCAACGGTACCTTCCATTTTATGATCGGCCGAATATTGGCAGAGAAAATGAGGAGAGAGAGGAGGAAGACGAAGGAGAGAGACAAATGTAGAGAGAAGTAGAGATGAGCACAAGTTCTGGCTTCTATAACATCAAATGTTGAAATTGAATCAAGCTTCCTGAAGAAGCTTTATGTAACGACCTGCTTATTTTACTACATAATCAATCATATTAAATACCTTGATACCATTAATTGAAGATATAGCAAAGTCAACCCGAACCCGTGGGTAACAGAGACACACCTGTCATACACAGTAGACGCCTAAGCAATGGAAAATATAAAATTCATCCAAAACAACAATACTAGAGCTATTCACAATCCACAAATATTTCTGTAAATATATATACAATCCCCAAAGACACTAAAAGATAAAACTAGGATCATACATAAAAAACTATTTGATCCTAGTTCAAAACTCACCCTCCCAGTAGGGTAGCACAAATTGTCCCTAACGGCGCAGAGCTCGGTCCGCTTGTTTGCCTGGGTTTCCTGAAATATTTTTAAACTTGGGTAAGTCATCTCTCAGTAAGGGAAATAAACTAAATACAGTTGTGTGGCAACATAAATATTTTCGTATTACAATAAATAAAAAGTACGTGATACATGCTTGGTAAAAATTGGTAATATAATAACTGAGTAGCAGATATATAAACATAAGCATATTAAATCATATAGGTTTTCTGTTATTATAAAATCATCTTCTACAACTAATAATACTGAAATATATCCAGGATGGATAGCTAACTAATGTCATGTATTACCCCACATGAGGGGTTGTGCAGTCCGAAGGCGAGACCTGATAATGGCTGGTCGACCACTACCAAGTCAAATATATCTGTAAGTACGATGGGCCCGCCCCACCCTGGTTTGAACTGCCAGGGGGACGTCTACAACACTAAATTGAAGCTATATCAACTATCCATCTCCCACCTCCTCTACTGGCAGGGGTTGTAGCATAAGTCTGAATTGAACTGAATAGCTACGGTACCGAGCCTTGAATACTAATCTAAACTACCATCCGCATTCTGATAACATATATACATTTATACATGCTGGTTTAACATGAAGCTAGATTGATAGCATTTCTTTGAGTTCTCACATATCGTAATAAACACGACCTTGTGCCGGATGATGTACATAATTATGACCTTACGCCGGCTATCAATCACGACCTTGTGCCGTACATATCATAACATATTGAGTTGATTATTTGTATTGTTCATCATGAAATATTGAAACCATAATTTCCTGTGATATTTATTTTTTTTTTGAAAATTGCTGTAAATATATATATATATATATATTTACTAAAAATTTGGCATAACATACTATTTGTAAAAATGATATTCATGCCACACAGTTTAAATAATATCAAAACTGAATATCTAAACTGAATACATTTTTGATTAAATATTCTAAAACTATATTTCCTATTCAACAATAGTATTTCCTAAACATAATCATATTATACACATATTTTCTAAAATTACTTACTGATAAATAATGAATAATTTGTATGAAAAATATTGCATTAGTTTATTCCCTTACTTGTCTACTGGAAAGCCTAAAAAATAGTTAGGCTGGCACCTGTAGGGCTCTTAACTTAACACCCTGAAAACAATATTTACCTAACAGAACTCGATATTTCTCCAAATACTACTTTTCTACAACTTTAGAAATACTAAATATTCATTAAAAAGCCAAAGATAACCAACTTACCCTAAATCTGGGATGGTGTCCAAGTTGGCCCTACCAATGATCTACTCTAGCAGAAATGAAAAAAAAACTTCCTAGGAGTAGCGTGGTGGCTCCGGATCGTCGAACTGGCAAAGAATCGACCTAGATTTCTAGAGAGAAGGGGAGAGGAGCCGCACAGGAGAGAGAGAGAGAACTGAGATAATAAATTTCTCTCGTAGAAAGGGTCATTTTGGCTTTATATAGAATGCTCAGCCACGTGTCTTCATCGTTGAGACATTTTACTTTGTCGACGAGGCCATGAAAGAATTTCTTCGATAAACACTTATTCTTCGTCGATGAATTTCAGGTCCGAAAACAGCTTTCTTGGTATCTTCTTGTAATAACCTAAAGAATAATGGTATTTAAATAATAAAGAGGGAGGGAAATGGAAACAGAAACAGAAGGAGGCAGCAGACTTGCGTTCATCGACGACATTGCACTTTGAGAGTAATAATTGAGGAATTTAATCAAGGACTCATCGACAAATACAGGGGATTCTTCGATGAGGATAACATAGGGTCTCGTCGACGAGGGTATGTTTCATCGATGAGAAAATACCGAGAGGATATTTGGGCGACTCTGAATTTCGTTGACTAAGGGTAGGGTTCGTCAACGAATTATCTCTTGACCTCTTCGACGAGGGCCAATGTATAAAAAGGCCAAACTTCATTTTTTTTAGCAGAATTTTGACGCTCAATCCTCTCTCTCTCTCTCTCTCTCTCTCTCCTCCCTACTGTCCCTTCCTCTTCTCTCTTTGATTTCAGCCCCGTTAGTCACCGAATTGACGATCTGAGGCCACCACGACACTCCTGGGGAAGTTCTCTCCAAATCTATTGGAGCGGATCGTTGGTGGAAGCAAGTTGAAATTCATTCCTGAGTTGAGGTAAGTCTTTTATTCGAAATTTGGTCTTTCCACAGTTGAAGGAAATGATGTACTCAAATAAATATTGAAGTTTAGTTCTTAGAGTTATCATTTTTAGGGTACTGCTCAAGGTTTCCTACGGGTGTAAAAGCAGTATTATAGAGGGGCTTTTCAGTTGCTAGGTAAGGGGATAAATTAAAGCAGTTATTTTTCATTGAAATTACTATTATTTAATAATAGAATAATTTTCAGAAAGCATATAATTATATATGAGTATAATTGAGAAAATGTAAGTTTGGGAAAATACTGCAATTGTATAGGAAATGTGATTTCAGAACAGAATATATGGTTTCATTCAATTCGTGTGGCGTCAATATTATTTTATATATATATATATATATATATATATATATATATATATATATTATACCATGTTAAGTTAGATTTACAAAATAAAACATGTTTATAAATATTTTTAGGAATAACATGATAAACATAGTAAATTATGACTTCAGAATATATGATATGGTCGGTGCAACGCTGCATTTACTTATGTTATTCAGCGCAAGGCCGCATTTATTCATGTTTTTGGCTTAAGGCCGTAATTATTATGTTAATGTAGGATTCAGAAAATGCTATTATTTGATTTACGATAAACAATATATTTTTATGTAGTATATGTTATTAGCACCCGAATGTTAGTTTAGTTCAGTTTCAGGAGCATGGTACCGTAGCTTGTAAATCAGATATCTATGTTTAGATTGGTGCTAACCACCCCATGAGGGGGTGGGAGATGGATAGTCGATGTGGCTTTTAGTGTAGAGTTGTGGACTTCCACCTAGCAGTCCGGACCAGGGTGTGGCTGGCTCATCGTACTTACAGACATTTTTGACTCAACAGTGGTCGGCCAGCCATTTTCGGGTCCCACCTTCGGGCTGCACAACCCGTCATGGGGGGTAATACATGACATCAGCTAGCTATACATCCTGGGTAGTTTCTAGTATTACAGATTATATTAGATAATACATGATTAGTATGATTACTTGGAAGTATGAAATTATATGTTTATCTAACCATATTACGATTTATGTTTTATGGTATGTGAAATGTACAGTATATGTAGTACAACATTAAATATTTATGTTGTCACACAGCTGATTTTAACTTATCTACCCTTACTAAGAGGTGTCTCATCCTAAGTTTAAATTATTTCACGAAACCCGGAGAGACCAGTGGGTTAGGGCTACCGCTGAGTGAGTTGAGCTTCCCTTCTAGAAGGGTAAGTTTTGATCTAAGATCAGGAGATTTTTGTTGTAAGATCCTAGGTTTATTTTGATGTTTTGGAGATTGTATATAAATATAGTATCCTTGGAAATATAGTAGACTCTGGTATTATGTAATTTATGGTTGATGAATATGATTTACATTTACTGCTGCCTAGGTTCTACTGTGTATGACAGCTGTCCCCACTATCTATGGGTTCAGGTTGACTATTTTATTTATTATGTTCTATTATATGATTAGTTAAGAAGGTCGTTACACTTCTCGTCGACGAGACATGTGTCCCCATCGACGATCCCAAGAAGCCCGTTCGTAGACGAATGCGCTACGTTTGTTGACGAGACCCTGCTGAAGTTCCTATTTCAATTTCTTTTTCTCTCCTCTTCCTCTCCTTATAAAAATTTCGTCCTCGAATTTTACTATCTATGTTGATACCATCCTTTGAAGAAAATGAGCTACTTATTTTATTACTTATCCTCACTTATGGTGGAGGAATACCATGGTTACATTTAAAGTTCTAGGAGATTACGATACACATAAAATAAAATTCTCCCCCAACCAAAACATTACCTATTTGCAAAACGACTACATGTAGTGACTGACCTGCAAAAGAAAAATTACATAATCACTTACACTTTTCTTGATTAAAACTGACTCCCACATAACAAATGTGGATATTTCTGCTTTATTTGTTCCTTGAGCTCCCAAGAAGCTTCTTCTACTGCATGGTTTCTTCATAAGACTTTTACTAAAGGAATCTTCTTATTGCACAATTCCTGTTCTTTCCTGTCCAGAATCTAAACTGGTACCTCCTCATAAGCTATGGAATCACTGAGCTCTAATTCATTATAATTGATTACGTGGGAGGGCTCTGGGATGTATTTCCTCAATATGGAGACATGGAATACGTCGTGTATCCTGGACAAAACATGTGGTAAAGTTAGCCTGTAGGCAACTGGTCCTATCTTCTCAAAAATCTCAAATGGACCAATAAACCTAGGGTTAAGTTTACCCTTCCTTCCAAATCTCATAACTCCCTTTAATGGAGCTATCTTTTAAAAACACTTGGTCTCCAATATCGAACTCTAGTTTCCTACGACGAGTGTCTGCATAACTCTTTTACTGGCTCTAAGTTGCACTGATCCTATCTTTGATGAGTCGAACCTTATCATATGCCTATTGCACCAACTCTGACCCCACAACTTGTCACTTACCCATCTCGTCCCAGTATTAAAGAGAACAACATCTTCTTCCATAGAGCACCTCAAATGGTGCCATGTTAATACTGGCCTGATAACTATTGCTAAATGCAAATTTCACCAGTGGCATAAATTGAGTCCAACTACCCCCAAAATCTAGCACGCACGCTCGAAGCATATCTTCTAATATCTGGATCGTCCTCTCAGTCTGTCCATCCGTCTGAGGATGGAATGCCATGCTAAAAGATAACTGAGACCCCAGAGCTCCCTGTAAGCTCCTCCAAAATCATGATGTAAAACGCGGGTCTCGATCTGACACTATAGAAACAGCACACTGTGAGAACAGATTATTTCCTGAATATAAATCTCCTTTAGTCTATCCATGGAGTAGTTGATCTTAATGGGAAGGAAATGGGCGGTCTTCGTCAAAAGATCCACGATCACCTAGATTGCATTCTGATCATGTCATGTTGATGGTAGACCTGAAACAAAATCCATAGATATGTGATCCCACTTCCATTCTGAGATGAGTAGTGGCTGCAATGACCCTGCTGGCCTCTAGTGCCTTGCCTTAACCTGCTGGCACATCAAACACTGAGTTACATATTTGGTAATCTCCTTCTTCATGCCACTACACCAGTAAGACTCCTGCAGATCTCTATATATTTTCATGGTACCGGGATGAACTGTATATAAAGATCTGTGAGCCTCATCTAGAATGGTCTTCCTAATATTAGCACCAGCAGGAACGCATAATCTAGAACAGAACCATAAAGTTCCGTCATTTGAAATACTAAACTCCTCTCCTTGACCATTCCGTACTCTAGCTATTACTTCTACTAATTTTGGGTCCTTTTCCTGAGCCACTTTTATCCTTTCATGTAATGTAGGCTGCACCACTAAGTTGGCAATAAATGCCTGATGATCACTATCTGTTAATTCTATACCAAGTTTCTCCAGATCCATCAGGATCAGGTGCTGAACCTCCATAGCTACTTGTGCTGGTCCTACAGATTTCCTACTCAGTGCATCAGCTACCACGTTTGCTTTCCCTAGGTGGTAACTGATAGTACAATCAAAATCCTTAATGAGCTCCAACCACCTTCTCTATCTCATATTCAATTCCTTCTAAGTGAAAAAAAATACTTTTATACTTTTGTGCTCAGAGAATATCTCGCACTGGTTGCCATACAAGTAATGCCTCCAAATCTTTAATGCATGTACTACTGAAGCCAATTCCAGAACATGGGTAAGGTAGTTCTTTTCATATTCTTTTAACTGCCTAAAAGCATAAGCTACAACCCTTTCAAGGATGCATCATTGTAGACAACATAACCCTCATCCCCTTACGGGATGATCAACATCGGTGCCGTGACAAGCCTTTGCTTCAGTTCCTGGAAGCTCTACTCACAACTGTCGTCCCATTCAAACCTAACATTCTTCCTAGTCAACCATGTTAGAGGCCCTATTAATGCTGAGAATCCCTTAACAAAACGATGGTAATAACAAGCCAACCTGAAGAAACTCTTGATTTCCTAGACGTTCCTCGGTCTAACCCAATTCACCATTACATCAGTCTTACTGGGATCCACAGGGATTCCATCCCCTGAGATAACATGCCCAAAAAATGCAGCCTTCTTGAGTCAAAACTCACACTTGCTAAACTTAGCGTACAACTTCTTCTCTCTGAGAATCTGAAGAACCTGTCTCAAACGTGCCTTATGCTCCTCATAACTCCTTGAATAGACCTGTATATCATCAATGAGAACCACAATAAATTGATCTAAATATTATTGGAAGATTCTATTCATCAAATCCATGAATATTATAGGAGCATTCTTCAGACCAAAAGGCATAACAAGAAACTTATAATGCCCATACCTGGTCCGAAAGGCTGTCTTCGATACATCTTCTGCCCTTACCTTTACTTGATGATAAACTAATCTGAGATCAATTTTGGAGTAAACCCGTGTACGCTGGAGTTGTTCAAATAAATCATCTATACGGGGTAGAGGATACTTATTCTTGATTGTTACCTTATTAATTTCCCTATAATCTATACACATCCTTATGGCCCCTTAATCAAACAATACAATAACTTAAAATGAAAGCATGCTAACCATACCTGTCATCACATCACTGGCTGTCTCAGCATCACCTGACGTCAAGGTGTAAACTCTCATTAGAGCCGTATTCCTTTGCTGACCTCCACGAGGCGCTTGATAACCTCCCCAAGAAGGTCTAGGAGCAGGAGCAACTCCAATCCGAGGCTGACAATCTCTCATCATATGCCCTAGCTCCCCACATCAGTAGCAGATACCTCTCCCAGCATGACACTCCCTCGGGTGCCTCTTCCCACAAGTCTAACAAGCTGGAAATGATTGTATACCCTGAAACCCATGACTCCCTAACTCCTGTCTTCGATCCCTGTAAACGCCACCTCTCTTCCACGAACCCCGATTGGACCCTTGCTAGGATCCAAAAGATGTGAATCTCTTTCTCTGTTTCTGCTCTTCAGCCTCCAACCACTCTCCAGCTTCTGCCATAGTTGCTTTGTCCACCAGATCAGCAAAATCTTGCAATTTTAGTATTGATACCTGCTTATGTAATTCTCGCCTCAGGCCTTTTTTAAACAGTCTTACTTTCTTCGTCTTGTCCAGGATAATGTACAGAGTAAAGTGAAATAATTCAATAAACCTCGTTGCATACTGCTGCACTGTTTACTGCCCATGCTTCAGGTTCAGGAACTCCTCTACCTTAGCTTCTCTAGACGAGGTTGGAAAGTATCAGTTGAAAAATGCCTCCTTAAACTAATCCCATGTCATCTCTATAGGCACTGTCCTCTGCCACTCCAGGAGCTTCACTGCTGTCCACCATCTCTAGGCCTCTCTTGTCAGTTTATACATAGCAAATAGCACCCTCTGCTCCTCCGCAAACTGGAGTACCGCCAGCACCTTTTCAATTTCTTGCACCTAGTTCTCGGCGACTATAAGATCAGTTCCTCCAAAGAAATTTGGAGGATTCATCTTGATAAACTTCTCAATCGAACTACTATGGCTTACAGACAGACCTCCCTGCTCCCTAGAGTTCCTAACAATTCCAGCCATGACGTGTTGAGCCACCCTACGTAGTACTGCGTCTGAGTCACCACCAGTTGCACCTGAGGGCCTAGCACCCTCATTACCACTAGCATGGGTGCTACCACTTCTAGGGTCCATCCTGAAAAGACAATAAACTTAGCTTAGGACCCTATTACCACAACATACCCCACACAAATCATTTAACTAGTATATCATATCTTTAGCTAGTTTATCATTCCTGATCTTAATTCAAGGTTTAATCCTGCACTCTAGATACCCAACCTGACAATAGTTTACCATGGCTTTCCTGAAATCGTCACCCTAGGAAAGACACATAAATTATCACGAAAGTCATGCATCTAGACTATAAAACGAGACCTCAAATTCCTTCATCCTATACTCTGATATTGTTTCTGCTGCATTTTAGAGTCTGTAGAACCTCGCAACCTAAACTCTGATACCAAACTGTAACGACCTGCTTATTTTACTACATAATCAATCACATTAAATACCCTGATACCATTAACTGAAGATATAAAGAAGTCAACCCAAACCCGTGGGTAACGGGGACACACCTGTCATACACATCAGGCACCTAAGCAGCGAAAAATATAAAATTCATCTATAACAACAGTACCAGAGCTATTCACAATCCACAATATTTCTATAAATATATATACAATCCCTAAAGACACTAAAAGATAAAACTAGGATCATACATCAAAAACCAATTGATCCTAGTTCAAAACTCACCCTCCTAGTAGGGTAGCATAAATTGTCCCTAATGGCGCGGAGCTCAATCTGCCTGTCTGCCTAGGTTTCTTGAAATATTTTTAAACTTGGGTGAGACACCTCTCAATAAGGGAAATAAACTAAATACAGTTGTGTGGCATCATAAATATTTTTGTATTATAATAAACAAACAGTACATGATACATGCCTGGTAAAAATTGGTAATATAATAATTGAGTAGTGGATGTATAAGCATAAGCATGTTAAATCATACTGGTTTTCTATTATTATAAAATCATCTGCTATAATTGATAGTACTAAAATATACTCAAGAAGGATATCTAGCTAATGTTATGTATTAACCCCCATGAGAGGTTGTGCAGCCTGAAGACGGGACCTGACAATGGTTGGCCAACTACTGCCAAGTCAAATATGTCTATAAGTACAATGGACCCGCCCTACCCTGGTCCGGACTGCCAAGGGGACGTCTACAACACTATACTGAAGTTACATCGACTATCCATCTCCCACCCCCTCTACTGGCAGGGGTTATAGCACAAGTCTAAACTGAACTGAATAGCTACAGTATCGAGCCCTGAATACTGATCTAAACTACCATCCGGATTTTGATAACATATAATACATTTACATATACTGGTTTAACATGAAACTAGATTGATAGCATTTCTCTGAGCTCTCATATATCGTAATAAACATAGCCTTACGTCGGATGATGTACATAATTACGGCCTTGTGTCAGCTATCAATCATGGTTTTGTGTCGTTCATATCATAACATACTGAGTTGATTATTTGTACTATTCATCATGAAATATTGAAACCATAATTTCCTATAATATTTATGGTTTTTTTTTAAAAATTGTATATATTTACTAAAAATATGACATAACATATTATCTGTTAAAATGATATTCATGCCACAAAGTTTAAATAATATCAAAACTGAATATTTGAACTTAACATATTTTTGATTAAATATTCTAAAGTTGTATTTCCTAAACATAATCATATTATGCACATGTTTTCTAAAATTACTTACTGAAAAATAATGAATAATTTGTATGGAAAATCTTGCTTTAGTTTATTCCCTTACCTGTCTACTGAAAAGCCTAAAAAATAGTTCCTAACTCAACACCTTGAAAATAATATTTACATAATATAACTCAGTATTTGTTAACTTTACCGTGATCCCAAGAGAGGGGGTGAATTGGTATTTTTAAAATTTAAGCCCTAGGTAAATCTCCTAATAGCAGTATATTCATAATCATATGGACAATCTAGTGCAAGTAATGTAAATCAGTTGTAAAATATGTACCAGTAATTAAATAAAGCAATCTAATTATCAATATAAGCACTAGAAAGCAATAAGGTAAAAGTGACATGCAGAAATGTTATCGAGGTTCAACCAATTGCTTATGTCCCTGCCTTGGCTAACAAGTACAAGGATTACCACTATAATTGCTCACTTAAATGGGTGGAGCGACACCTAAACAAACCAGGTCAATTAGCACAAAATTGACCTCAACCTTTACAACCAATCCTTATCGGGTTAGATTACCGCCCCCTTAGGCCACGCCTAGAAATACAACAGTATTCTCTCAAACAGATGGTACAGTGATTATGCTTTCACGTAAAGCAGATATATACCCAAATGCGCACATTTACATACACATCAATGACATGGATATAGTGTAAGCTCAGTGATGTAAGATTTTGTGCAATCAAAACCCAATATAATATAGTCAGTATGATGCTCAAGAGTGTTCAACACAAACAATATCTTGGAATCTAAACATAGTACTTCAATAGCAAATCAATATTCCAAGGATACCAATAAGATAATCAAACTAGTTCAAAAGAATTTTCTTCAATGTAATATGCACAATACTAGTTTGAAAATATTTACTTGTTTGAAAAATCTTTGCACAACAAAAACCAAGCTATTGGACACTTGCACCAAGATGCAAATATCCTAAGCTTCCTTGGTTTATCCCCACACAAGATTTATAATATAAAAATTCGTGGGATAAACCTAAGCTAAACTCCCTAAAAATAATATCTCAATCACACAAACAAGTGAGAGTATTTAGCAAGATTTAGTAATCACAATCACACAAAGAGAGCTCTCACAATCTTAGAATATATCAAAGGAATGGAAATTTGGGAGTATTTGGCCAAAAGGTGTATTTTCAAAAGAGAGGATATTTTGGCTAATCTATTTGCTAATTCTTGTCTAATCTTGCAAATGAACTCATATTTATAGCTAGGGGTAAAATTATAACCGGTTGGGACATGTTGGGAATAATTAAAAAAGTCCCAAACGGTTAAAATGCAATTTGCCCAAATTAACCCTGTTTTACTGCAGTTAAATTAATTTTAACTAGCCAGGGTTCAGGTGGCTGAACCGAGGTTCGGTTGCCCGACAAGACTCAGTAATGAAATTCATTTAACTTAGTTTGGTCACCCAGTTTTATGTTTGGAGACCCAATTCAAAGTCAGTAGCATTGCTTCGTGACTTTGGTGCTCGGTCCTATACTCAGTGGCCTGAATCCATGTGTTCGGTTGCTTGGGGTCCTTTTTGAACAAAAACAGTCGGTCACCCAAGTTGGTGGACTATCCCTTTTGAGGGGTTCGGGCGCCTGTGGAAGATATGCATATTATTGATCGGTCGCCCGAGAGCCCTAGTCAATTGTTGACTTATCAACAGTTCGGGTGCCCGAGGAGTTTTGAACTCCGGGGGTTCTATCACCCGAGCTCTCTTAAAATCCTGATATTTGTTCAATTTTAAGGCACAAATTTAACACTCCTATATATTATATGACATGTGTGAGTGTTGGTACCTAGATTTGTGCTATTGTCTTATTGAGCTTACCATATATTCTATATGCATGATGTGTAGGTAAGATAAATACAGACTAGACCCTAAGTTACTATTACAGACCCATATTACAAACATTGAATTTACAATTACATATTAAAGGTCTTTAGGGTCTTCTGGTTGCTTCAAGTGTCATTCCTTGGGATATATATTTAAGCCTGCACAAATACTTGACAATCATCAAATACCAGTATTTGTCATTATCAAAACTGGGTGCGACCTATAAGGTCAATAGTATTTCTCCAAATACTACTTTTCTACAACTCCAGAAATACTAAATATTAAAAAGCCTAAGATAACCAACTTACCCTAAATCTGGGATGGTGTCCAAGTTGGCCCTACCAATGATCTACTCCAGCAGAAATGAAAAGAAGCTTCCCAGGAGTAGCATGGCGGCTTCGGATCGTCGAACTGACGAAGAATTGACCCGAATTTCTAGAGAGAAGGGGAGAGGAGCCATACAGGAGAGAGAAAGAGAGAGAACTAAGCGAATAAATTTCTCTCACAGAAAGTGTAATTTTGGCTTTATATAGAATGCTCAGCCACGTGTCTTCATCGATGAGACACGTCACTTCGTCGATGAACACTTATTCTTTGTCGACAAATTTCAGGTTCGAAAACAGCCTTCTCAGTATCTTCTCATCGATGAGACAAGTGTCCCCGTCGACAATTCCAAGAAGCCCATTCAACGACGAACGCGCTACATTTGTCGACGAGACCCTGCTAAAGTTCCTATTTCAATTTATTTTTCTCTCCTCCACCTATTATTTAATTAGTATAATTCACCGGGTCTCCACACTTTAAGTATCAACTTTTAACTTATATATTTAATATAACAAACTTCCATATATATATATCTTATTTCAATATGTTTTTTTTCCTTATCATACTATTCATTTTACTTGTTAATTTAATTAATGAATTTAATAATATTTAATTAATTAATTGATTTATAATTTTAATTAAATTTTCTTTTCTAGGTTATTACACCCATGGTCTCTCAATTTTGCTCCCACCTATAGCAGCAAACTGCTACATACTATAAGCTAAAAGACACTTGTCTCCCCTAAAGTATGGTAAAAAAAATGGAGACATTCGTTGAAATTTTTTTAAAAATGTTACAGACGTCCTCTGAGCTTTACCAAAAAGACACAAAGTTCTTCTTAAAAAACTAGTCTTTTTAGAAAATATAATGTAAGGTTTGTGTCTTTTTGACAAACTCAGGGTAGGTCTCTAAAATTTTTGAAACCTCAAGGGAGGTTATTTCTTTTTACCAAATCTCAAAGAAGGTTAGTATCTTTAGACTATATATATTGTTAGCCTTGGTGGCTACATGGTCTTTATTGTCATGTTTTGATGATAACAACCCATTAGTGGTTCTAGGTGAACTTATCTTTGCATATCAAGTCATAATAAGTCACACTCAAATGCAAAGATTAAGTAAAATCTTAATAGGTTAGACATCATAAAAAAAGAGGAGATTATTAACTTTAGTGGCTACATAATCATGTTTAATATGTTTTGATGACATTAACCTATTTGTGGTTCCTAGTGTTTCCTATCTTCATAGATTATGTTTAGTACAGGTACAAGTGACAAATACATGGTGGTATTGAATCAAAGGCAAAAATCAGACCGAGTAGACATCAAGTAGGAAAAATCAGGAAGAAAGTCACTTGGAAAGGACTCAAGCAAACCAAAGGAATTATATGTAATGGGGAGTGTTTGAGGTAGTATATTTTGTAACTCTTGCGGTTTTAATTCATGCACGATTTATGAGCAAGAGTTGAGCAATTTGCACATGTATACTAGGACACATGAGTTTATTGGATATCACCTAAAGTCACAAATTCAACTTTCATAGTTTTCAAAGTTAAAAACAAAGAATTTGACAAAAGAATCCTATACTCAAACATGTTTTCAAATGGGACAAGTGCTAAGTGGTCTTATTATTGTGAACTTTAACATACTTGGTTCTGATTGAGTCAAAACTATTTTTATGTACCTAAAGATTCAATTAAATAAAGTATATTTTCATAAGGATAAGTTTTAAATCATATTAGTATTATAATCTTTTACAAACTTGGTCCTGGTTGGATTTAAAACCTTAGTTATGCACCTATCAAATTTCTTGAACATATTTTAGTATTTGGGGCATAATATTTGTTAGAAAAGTTAAAAAAGAACAATCTTGGTATTGAGGGAAAGCTAAGAAAAAATCCCACAACTTTTGTGTTGATGACTTTTTCTGATTTAGGGTAATTGTCGACAATTTTGGGTAATTCCTTGATGAATTCAGGCAGAATATTAATAGTCGACGAATAGGGGGAATTAGTCGACAAATGGGTGTTAATAGTCAATGAATGGGGTAAAATTATAGAGACCTAGTGAATTATAGCAATTAAATAATAAAGGGTAGGAGAAGAAAATGGTCTTAGCAGGTCACGTTTGTCGACAAAGCGGCTTATTGGGATCGTCGACGGGGACACATGTCTCGTCGATGAGGAATTATCGAAAGGGGTTATTTTAGGGCCTGAAATTCATCGATGATGAATAAGTTTTCATTGACGAACTTTTTACTTGGCCTTATAAACTAAGTGACATGTCTCGTCGATGAAGCCAGTTGTATAAATGAGTCAAATTCGAATTTCAGCGAAGGAAACAACATGCAAATTTCTATTTTTTTTCTCCCTTCGGTTTCCATCCCTTCTCTCTAGAATTTTGGGCCAAATCTTCGTTGAAATGACGATCCCAAGCCGCCACGCTACTCCTGGCAAGTTTCTGTT
Source organism: Malania oleifera (assembly GCF_029873635.1). NCBI lineage: Eukaryota > Viridiplantae > Streptophyta > Magnoliopsida > Santalales > Ximeniaceae > Malania > Malania oleifera. The sequence continues at coordinate 9,772,752 of NC_080420.1, read as the reverse complement.
CATTTCTGCAGAATGGATCATTGATTAGGCCTACTTGGGAACCATCCCAAAATTTGGGTAAGTTAGTTAATTTTAGTTTTATTAGGTTTTTGGTATTTCTAGACTGAGAATAATATGTTAGGTAAGATAATACTGAGATTTTGTTGGGAAAATATCAATTTCAGGGTGTTGAATTGGGGACCACATGGGTGTGATTTTGGAGTGATTCGTAGGCTTTTTCATCAGTCAGGTAAGGGGATAAACTAAGTTAGTTATTTTATGAAAATATATTTACTATTTTACAACATTTAATTTCAAGTAAATATGTATATTGTTGGATTACATTGGAAATAATGTTGTTGATCAGAAATATGGTTTTCATGTATAATATCATAAATATGATTTTAGAACAGATTTTATGTTCTGAATATTTCCCCTTTTGTGCGGCATGAGTAACATTTATCATGGAAATTATGATGATAAAATATCATGTTTTCAGCATAAGCATGTTATTACTACTTTCAGGAAAATATCAAAATGATATAAGGATTTCAAATTAAGGATTTTATATGATATATACCGGTAAAAGGATCGAGGATTTTATATGATATGCCAGCATAAGGATTTAAGTTTTATATGATATACTGGCGTAAAGACCAAGGGTTTTTATGATATGCTATGCCGGTGTAAAGGCAGTAAATTTTATATGATATGTTATGCAAGATTTTATGAAAATATTAACATGACAAATATTATTATGAAATAGCCATATATTATTATTTGGAAATATATTATATGTTATCAAGACCTGGTTGGCTTGGTTTAGACTTTCACAAAGCATGATATTGTAGCTATATGATCATGATCATGTTTATGTTAGTACTATCGCTTGTCATAAGGGGCAGTGGGAGATTGGCAGTCGATGTGGTTTTATGGTAGTGTAGGCGTCCCTCTGGTGTTCGGATCAGGAGGGGCAGACCAATCGTACTTACAAACTTAAGTTGATCTAGCGTGGTCAGCCAGCCATTTCTAGGTCCCGCCTTCAGGCCGCACAACCCAGTCATGTGGGGATAAGACATAACACCAACTAGCTATCCATCTAGGGTGTTTTCATATACAGTTATATAAGATGGTTTATATGTATAGAAATTCAGTATGTTATACCATGTTATGATAAATTATGTGTTTCCTAGATATGTTATAGATAGTTTTATCAATTATTTTATTGTTATATGTTAAACACTAAATTACTCATGTTGTCACACACTGATATTAGTTTATTTCCTTTACTGAGAGGTGTCTCACCCTAGTTATATAAACATTTCAGGAAACCCAGGTAAAGGAGCGGGCAGAGCTCCGCGACAGTAGAGATTGGTGGGGCTATGCTGTCTAAAGGGTGAGTTGTTGAGTTAGGTTTAGGTTTATTTTTTTGAGGTTATGACCCTATGGTACCTTTGGCCTTTTTGGTGGATGATTGTATATTTAACAGATTTAGTAGAACTTTGGTACTGTGGTTGGCTGGATGGTATGTATGTGATTACGTTTCCTACTGCATAAGTTTCAAAATGGTATTTTGGACATATCCCTGGTACCCATGGGTCTAGGTTTATTATGCTATTTAGTTGAAAAGGATTTCAAAATTATAGTTATACTAAATATGAAAAAAAAATCAATATGGTAAATTAGGCAAGTCGTTACAGTTTAGTATTAGAGCCAAGTTTGTTAGGTTCTGTAGACTTTAGAATGCAGCGGAAACAATACAAGAGTATAAGGAAAGGATTTGAGGTTTTGTTCTACAGGTTGGAGATAGGACTTCCGTAGTGGTTTCTGTGTCTTTCCTGAGGTGACGATTTCAGGAAAATCATAGTAAACAATTGTCAGGTTGTGTTTCTATAGTGTAGGACTGAATCTTGAAATAAGATAAGGATGTCAAGATAAAGGATTATGTTAGACACGTAAATTATAAGGAATAGGGTCTCTAAATCATATGTATTGTTTTTTAGCAAGGACCCTGGAGGAGGTAGTGCTCATGCGAGCGGTAGTGACGGTGCAGGGCCCTCAAGTGCAGGCGGGGTTGATTCTGATGCAGTATTACACAGCGTAGCTCAGCAGGTTATGGCTGAGATCGCTAGGATCTCGAGAGAGCAGGGAGACCCTTCTGCAAGCCATGGGTGCACAATAAAGAAATTTACCAAGATGAATCCTTTGGCATTTTCAGGAGGAGTTGATCCTGCAACTGCCGAGAATTGGATGCAAAAGATTAAGAATGTTTTGGTGGTATTACAGTGTACGAAGGAGTAGAGGGTCCTTTTCACCACCTGTAAACTAACAGGGGAGGCTGAGAGGTAGTGGACTGCTGTGAAACTTTTGGAGCAACAGAGGAAGACACCGATAGCTATGACATGAGACCGATTTAAAGAAGTATTCTATGACAGATATTTCCTAGCCACTGTCAGGGAAGTTAAAGTGGAAGAGTTTTTGAATTTAAAGCTGGGACAGTAGTCGGTCGGGCAGTATGTGGCGTGGTTTATAGAGCTATCCCGCTTTGCCTCGTATAATGTTCCCGATGAAGTGAAGAATGCGAGACAGTTTGAAAGAGGCTTGAGGCGTGGGATATACAAGCAGGTAATAGTGTTGAAGATACAAGACTTTGCTGAATTAGTTGATAGGGCAGCTTTGGCTAAGGCTAGAGAGCGCATGGATGTGAAAGAGCTGGGACAGAAGAAGAGATCTACACCTAAAGGTTTCCAGCAGGGATGTAGGCAGGGTCAGTGGAGAAGAGGAAACTATGGCAGAGGATAGAGGCAGGAGACTGGAGGTCGTAAGTTTCAAGCAATGCAAAATTTTCTTGTCTGTCAAATTTGTGGAAAGAGACACTTAGGAGAGTGTCAAGTGGGGAAAGCTGTCTGCTATCATTGCGATAGGCAGGGACATCTGGTGCGACACTGCCCTACACCACCTGATACCGCTTTTGGTCCCAGATCGTACCGGGGAGGCTATTAGGCATCCCGTGGAGGCCAGCAAAGGAATGTAGCTCCAGTGAGGGTCTATGCTTTGATGTCTAAAGATGCTAAGATAGCTGGCGATGTGGTGATAGGCATGATTAACATGTTTTCATTTAAACTTATTATATTGTTTGATTCAGGAGCCAAAAACTCGTTCATGTCTATGGGGTGTATTAAATTATATGGAGTAGAAACACAATTGTTAGACATCGAATTGCTAATAACTACATCAACAGGGTCAGTAGTGAGGTGTAGTAGAGTGCTCTGAGGCTGTCTAGTTGATATTTAAGGGAAAGTCTTGCTAGCTGATTTGATAGTATTGGACATGCATAGGTTCGATGTAATTTTTGGAATGGACTAGTTGGTAGCTAATTATGCTAGTATAGACCATCCTTTGAAAGAAGTAATATTCATACCTCCGGGAAGACCAGAATTCAGGTTCATAGGGTCGCGTGTGCAATCCCTGCCTCAGTTGGTATAAGCCATACAGGCAAGGAGACTACTTCTAGACGGTTGTCAAGGGTTTGTGGCCTTTGTAAAGGAAATGTCAGAGAATGAATTGAAGCTTGGTAATACGCCAGTGGTGAAGGAATTTTCAGATGTGTTGACCTTATAGGTCTCACCTAGTTTTGATAATGACAAATACTCAGGTATTTGATGATTTTCAAGTGTTTTGTGCAGGCTTAAATGAATATTTCAAGGAAGGACACTTGAAGCAACTAGAAGACCCTGAAGACTAGTAATTTGTACTTGTAAATTTGTGTACATAATATGGGTCTGTAATAGTAACCTAGGACGTGGCTTGTATTCATTTTTCCTGTAGATCATGCATATAGGATATATGGTAAGCTCAATAAGACCATAGCAAGATTCTATGTGATACCCCATGGATGAAAGACTTAAAAGATTAGATGTTACTACCCATATCAACAAGGTGCACCTTTTTTTTCGAGAGCTTTCCCATAAGAACTCCATAGTTAAGCGTGTTTGGCTTGGAGCAATCTTGGGATGGGTGACCACCTGGGAAGTTTTCTCAGGAAGTGTGTGAGTGAAGACAAAACACACTAAAAAGGATGCGTGTTGGTTTGTGGGCCCAGTCATTAGTTTGATTAGGTCCGCCCCCTATTGTATGGTCCAGGTGGAGGAGGAGAGACGCAGTGCTTCCTGGCAGACGCAGGTTGGGGCGTTACATTCTAGGTCCCAACACTCACACACATATCATATAATGCATATGAGTGTTAAAATTGTGCCTTAAATTGAACAATATCAGAATGTTGAGAGAGCTCGGGCGACCAAACCCTTGGAGTTCAAAACTCCTTGGGCGCCTGAATTGTTGACAAGTCAACGTTGACCAGGGCTCTCAGGCGATCGATCAATAATATGCATACTTTCCATGGGTGCCCGAACCCCTCGAAAGGGATAGTCCACCAACTCAGGTGACCAACTGTTTTAGTTCAAAAAGGACCCCGGGCGACCCAACACATGGATTCGGGCCTCTGAATATAGGACCAGGCGCCCGAAGTCACGAAGCAATGCTACTGACTTTGAGTCAGGTCTACAAATGTGAAACCGGGTGACCGAACTAAGTTTAACAAAATTTATTACTGAGTCTTGTCGGGCGACCGAACCTCGGTTCAGCCATTCGAACCCTGCCCGGTTAAAATTAATTTAATCGCGGTATAACAGGGTGAATTTGGTCTGGTTGTATTTTAACAATTTGGGACTTTTTTAATAATTCCCAACGTGTCCCAACCGGTTATAGTTTTACCCTTGACTATAAATATGGGCTCATTTGCAAATATTAGCAAGAATTAGCAAATATATTAGCCAAAATATCCTCTCTTTTGAAAATATACCTTTTGGCCAAATACTCTCAAATCTCTATTCCTTTGATATATTCTGAGATTGTGTGAACATTTCTAGAGGGCTTGTGATTGCTATAGATTGCTAGAAACTCACATTTGATTGATTGATTGCTATATTTTATTGGCGAGTTTTAGCGTAAGTTTATCCCACAAATTTTCATACAATAAATCTTGTGTGGGGATAAACTAAGTAAGCTTAGAGCATTTGCATATTTGTTGCAAGTATCCAATAGCTTGGTTTTTGTTGTGCAAAGATTTCTTCAAACAAGTAAATATATTTTCAAACTAGGATTGTGCATATTTCATTGAGGAAAACCTTTTTGAACTAGTTTGATTATCTGATTCGTATCTTTGGAATAATGATTTTCTATTGAAGTACTTTGTTTAGATTCCAAGATATTGCTTATATTGAACACTCTTGAGCATTATACTAATTATATTGTATTAAGTGTTGATTGTACAAAATTTGCATCACTCAGCTTACACTATATCCATATCATTGATGTGTATATGAATGTGCGTATTTGGGTACATATTTGATTTACGTGAAAACATTATAACTGTACCATATGTTTGGGAGATACTGTTGTATTTCAAGGCGTGGCTTGAGGGGGCAGTAATCCAGTCCGATAAGGATTGTGTAAAGGTTGAGGTCAGCCTTGTGCTAATTGACCTAGTTTGTATAGGTGCCGCTCCACTCGTTTAAGTGAGCAATCATAGTGGTAATCCTTGTGCTTGTTAGCTAAGGCGGGGACAAAAGTAATTAGCCGAACCTCGATAACATTTCTGTGTGTCACTCTTACTTTACTGCTTTCTAGTGTCTATGTTGTCAATTAGATTGCTTTATTTAATTACTGGTACATATTACAATTGATTTACATTACTTGCATTAGATTGACCATAGGGTTGTGAATATACTGTTCTTAGGAGATTTATCTAGGGCATAAATTTTAAAACTACCAATTTACCCCCTCCCCCCTCTTGGGATTATGGTAAAGCTATCAAGATGTCTTTCTAGACGAGCTACCCGGGTTGCCTCCTGATCGCGAGGTAGATTTCTCTATTGATCTACTTCTAGGGACGACACCAATTTCTAAAGCTCCTTCCATAATGGCTCTAGCAGAGTTGGGAGAGTTAAAAGATCAGTTGCAAAACTTGCCGGATAAGGGTTTTATTTGGCCCAGTCTATCACCGTGTGGAGTTTCAGTGTTATTTGTAAAGAAAAAGGACAGGTCTATACGGATGTGTATAGATTACAAGGAAATTAATAAGGTGACAATCAAGAATAGGTATCATCTACCCCATATAGATTATTTGTTTGACCAGCTCCAGGGTACGTGGGTCTAGTCTAAGATTGATCTTAGGTTAAGCTACTATCAGGTGAAAGTAAAAGCAGAAGACGTCTTAAAGACAACTTTCAAGACTAGATATGGGCATTATGAATTCCTTGCTATGCCTTTTGGTTTGATGAATGCTCCTACAGTATTCATGGATTTGATGAATAGATGCTTTCATCAGTATTTAGACTGGTTTTTTTTGTGATTTTCATTGATAATATACTAGTCTATTCAAGGAGTTTTAAGGAGCATGGCGCACACTTACGACTGGTACTTCAGATGCTTAGGGAAAAGAGATTGTATGTCAAGTTTAGTAAATGTGAATTTTGGCTAAAGAAGGTGTCGTTTCTGGGGCATGTCATTTCAGGTGATGGAATTTCAGTGGATCCTAACAAGACTGAGAAATTGTTGAATTGTGAAAGGTTGAAAAGTGTTTGAGAAATTAGGGGTTTCTTGGGTCAGGGGGGTTATTACAGTCGATTTGTTGAGGGGTTTTCAGCTTTATCAGGATCTTTGACGCGATTGACTAGAAAGAATGTTAGGTTTGAATGGGATGAGGATTGCGAGCAGAGCTTCCAGGAACTAAAACATAGGCTTGTTACTGCACCAGTATTGATCATTCCGTCAGGGGGTGATGGTTACGTAATTTATAGTGACGCGTCTTTGAAAGGGCTTGACTGTGTATTGATGCGGCATGGTAGGGTTATAGCTTATTCCTCCTAACAGTTGAAAGAGTATGAAAAAAACTACCCCACCCACGATCTTGAATTGGTTGCGGCGGTGCACGCGTTAAAGATTTGGAGGTGTAGGTTTGGTTGTTTTTTTGGGTTTCTCCGAAAGTTAGATAAGGGGATAAATTAAGTTAGTTTTTTTTTTTAATAAAAAATTATTATTTTTAAACAACATGTATTTACAGTAATTATGTATGTTATATCAAAATATTTGGAAATACTTTTGTTGAACAAGAAAATGGTTTTAAAATATTTAATTAGAAATATATTTAGCTTAGGTATTTAGTTTTAATACTATTTAAAATTGTGTGGCATGAGTATCATTTTACGAATATTATGTTATGTCTGATTTTTAGTAAAAGCATGTTTACAACAGTTTTTCAGTAAAACCATAAATAATAGAGGAAATTATGGTTTTAGAATTTTATGTTAAATAGTACAAATTTCAGTTCAATATGTTATAATATGCTTGTCATAAGGCCGTGATTGATGGTCGTCGCAAGACTGTAATTATGTATGCTATTCGGCGCAAGGTTGTGATTCTGTATGATAAGCCAGAATTCAAAAAAATGTTATCAATCTAGTTTCATGTTAAATCAGTATATGTAAACATACTATATGTTATTAGAACACGAATGACTTAGTTTAGATAAGTATTCAGGGCTCGGTACTGTAGCTATTCAGTTCAGTTCATACTGCCAGTAGAGAGTGTGGGAGATTGATAGTCAATGTGGCTTCAATGTAGTGTTGTGGACATCCTCCTAGTAGTCCGGACTAGGGTGGGACGGGCTTATCGTACTTACAGATACTTTTGACTTGGCAGTGGTCAGCCAGCTATTGCCAGGTCCCGCCTTTGGGCTGCATAACCCAGTGATGGACATGACATCAGTTAACTATCCATCTTGGGTAATATTTCAGTACTATTAGTTATAGCAGATGATTTTATAATAACTGAAATTCAGTATGATTTAACATGATCATGATTATGTATATTTTATCTAGTATTATATCAACAGATTTTATCTAGACATGTGTTATGTATTGTTTATCTATTATAGTACGAATATACTCATACCGCCACAAACTTGATATTAGTTTATTTCCCTTACTGAGAGATATTTCACCCCAGCTTACAAAACATTTTAGGGAATCTAGATAGAAAGACGGACCAAGTTCCACGTTGATAGAGGCAGTTCATACTACCCCGATAGGAAGGTGAATTACTGAGCTAGGGTCAAATGGTTTTTGGATTATGATCCTAATTTTTCCTGTTGGTCTTTTAGAGGATTGTATATTTATATTTACAGCAATATTATGGAATGTAGTAAAACTCTGGTATTGTTTGTTATGGATGTAGTTTATATTTTTCGTTGCTTAGGTGTTCGCTGTGTATGATAGGTGTATCCCCGGTACCCATGAGTTTGGGTTGATTTTGCTATATTGGTATCAGAGTTATTATTAAGAATGATATTTATATATGTGAGGAAAAAATAATTAAAATTTAATTATGGTAAAATAGGCAGGTCGTTACATTAAGGCTGGAATGATATCTGTGATACCTCAATTTTATGGGATGGAGTGTGAAAATTTGTATCTGCATTTAACTAATTTTGAGCTTGCATGTGTTAGATTCATAGATGAGTCTGCTACTAATCAGACAATTAGATTGCGTCTATTTCCTTTTTCATCGAAAGACAAGGTTAAGACGTGGTTTAATTTTCTTAAGTGTAATTCTATCTCTCGTTGGGCTGATATGCAAAACAAATTTTTGCATAAATTTTTTCCCTTACAAAGAACTCAATTTTTGCAGGAACAGATCAGTTGATTCATGCAAGGAGTTTGTAATGACCTGCTTATTTTACCATTTTTTTTTTCATAATAATATCTAATATAATAATTCCGACAAATTAGAATCAACTTGGACCCATGAGTACCAGGGAAATACTTGAAACACAACACAGATTCCTAAGCAGCAGGAAACGTAAAATCATATACATATCAAATTTTCTAACCAACACAATACCAGATTCTTAATACAACTGTTATATACATTCACATATCCCAAAACATCCAAAAGTGGCTTAGGGTCACCACCCAAAAATCTATCAGACTCTAGCAACAAGACTTTCACTTCAGATAGGGTAAAACAACTAAACTCTAATGCTGTGGAGCTTTATCCGATCTTCTATCTAGGGCTCCTGAAATTTTTAGATAACTGGGGTGAGACACCTCTCAGTAAAGGAAATAAACTAATATCAGTGTGTGGCAACATGAGTAATCCTGTAATATACATATAACAGTATAAAAATCATACTTAGTAAATCTACTCGTATCATATCTATGGAAAACATATTTTATCATATCATGGTATAATATACTAGATTTCTATATGTATAAATTATCTCATATAAATTTACATAGAAAACACCCTAGATGGATAGCTAGTTGGTGTCATGTCTTATTCCCATATGATTGGGTTGTGCGGCCCAAAGGTGAGACCTAGCAATGGCTGACCGACCACACTAGATCAAACAAAAGTCTGTAAGTACGATGGGTTTGCCTTTCCTGGTCTGGACACCAGAGGATGCCTGCGCTACAATAAACCACATAGACTGCCAATCTCCTACTACCTCGTACGGCAAGCAGTAACACTAACATAATCATGATCGTGATCATATAGCTACGGTACCATGCTTCGTGAAAACCTAAACCAAGCCAACTAGGTTCTGATAACATATAATATATTTCCAAATAATGATACATGACTATTTCATGATAATAATTTTCAAGTTAATATTTTCATATAATTTTGCATAACATATCATAAAAATCTTCGGCCCTTACGCCAATGTTTCATATAAAATCCTCGGCCCATACGCTGACATATCATATAAAAGCCTCGGCCCGTACGCTGACATATTAGATAAAAACCTCCGCCCATACACCGACATATCAGATAAAAAACCTTGGCCTGTACGCCAATATATCATATAAAAACCTCGGCCCGTACGCTGACATATCATATAAAATCCACAGTTTGAAAAATCCATGTATCATTTAACATTTTCCCAGAAATAGTAAAAACATGCTTATTTTGTAAACTTAATATTCCATCATCATAATTTTCCATCATAAATTTTACTCATACCACACAAAAGAGGTATTAATCATATTTCTGATCAACAATATTATTTCCAACATAATTCTACAACATACATATTTATCTGAAATTAAATGCTGTAAAATAATATATACATTTTCACAAAATCCTGACTTAGTTTATCCCCTTACTTGACTTCTGAAAAAACCCTATAATGTCTAGTTTTACACCCGCAGGGTTCCCCTTTCAACACCCTAAAAACAACATCTCCCTAAACAAAACTTAATATTTCTTTGACTACTACATTTTCAACAACCGTAGGAAAGTCAAATACTAAATAAAAGGTCTTACCCTAAATTTGGGATGGAGTTCAAGATAGCTCCACCAACGATCCACTCCAGCCGAATTAAAGAGAACTTTCCCAAGAGTGTTGTGGTGGCCTCGAATTGGCGAACCGGTGAGAAACTGGCCCCAAATCTTAGAGAGAAGGGAGAGGGGACGAATAGGAGAGAGAGAGAGAGAGAGAGAGAGAGAGAGAGAGAGAGAGAGAGAGAGAGAGAGAGAGAAAGAAATTCCACATGAAAATTCTACACTGAAAACTGAGTTTGAGCTATTTATACACTTGCACTCATCAACGAGCCACGAAGGAAGTTTGTCGACGAATGCTTATTCCTCATTGATGAAATTCAGAACTAAAAATAGTCTCTTGGTAACTTCTCATCGATGAGACACATGTCTCCGTGGACAATCCCAATAAGCCACTTCGTTGACGAGGACTTGCTGTGACCCCCTTTACAATTTCCCTTTTCTACCTCTTTTATTATTTAAATACCATAATTCTTTTGGTCTCTACAGAGTTGATGAGACATTTCATGAAAACTGGGAGAGATTTAGAGATCTGGTTAATATGTGTCTCCACCATGGATTTGAATCATGGCGCCTGGTCAACTATTTCTACATTACATTGACTCCTGAATCGAAGCAGTTCGTTCATACTATGTGTTCAGGATATTTCTTCAACAAGGAGCCTAATGAGGCATTGGATTTTCTGGATCATTTAGTTGACTATGCTCAGCAGTGGAACACTAAGATTGACAGAAGACCGATTGCAGCTCAACCATTGATAGCAATACATGGTGGAGAGTAGAATGAACTGAAAGATGATTTTTGTGTTGAAGCATGTCTGACTGAACTCACCACAAGAGTGGAGGCTATGGAGATGGAAAATAAAAATAGCACATAGAACCTTTGGAATCAACCTTCCCAACCCTATGTACCCCCTTATTAGTTGTCATATCATCAAGCTGCCTTTCAGCATCAATATCAACCACAATAGATCTCTCAAAACTATGCACCTTCAGGATTTCAATCTAATGCGACACCTGCTCCACTAGAGAAGTCTCTTGAGAATGTTTTTCAACAGTTCACGCAGATTTAAGTCACAACTAACAATCAATACACTCATGCCATACATAAATTTAGGGACACCATTAATAAGATGAGCACGCAATTAAATACTTAGAAAAAGGGGAATTTTTGGTAGAACCTTAACCTAATCTGTAATGACCCAAAGAATAATGATATTTAAATAATAAAGAAAAGGGAAAATGGGAGGATGTTTTGGGTGACTCTGAATTTCGTCGACGAAGGGGAGAGTTTGTCGACGAATTTCCTCTTGACCTTGTCAATGAGGTGACGTGGCTCGTCGATGAAGCTCCTAGTATAAATAACGTAAAACTCAGTTTTTACGCAGAAAAATCGGTGGAAATGCTCTCTCTCTCCTCCCTACGGTTTCTCTCTCCTCTTACTTCTATTTCGACTCCATTGTTCGTCGAATCGATGATCTAAGGCTACCACGACGCTCCTGTGAAAGTTCACTCCAAGCCTATCGAAGCGGATTGTCAGTGGAACAAAGTTGAAATTCGTTCCTGATTTAAGGTAAGGCTTTTTATGCCAAATTTGGTCTTCTCGTAGTTATAGGAACGTTATTCATGAAAAAATACTGAAGTTTAGTTCTTGGAGTTGTCATTTTCAGGGTGTTGAACGAGGAATCCTGCTGGTGTAGGACGAGCACATTTTAGGGGGTTTCTTTTCAGTGTCACGTAAGGGAATAAACTAAAGTAGTTATTTTTCATGCAAATTATTATTATTTATCAGCAAATTAATTTCAGGAAAGCATGTATTATATTTGAATATTGTTGAGAAAATGTATATTTGGGAAAATACTACTGTTATACAGGAAATATGATTTTAGAATAAAATATATGATTTTACTCAGCATTGTGTGACATGAATATGGTTTTACATGATAAGTATTATGCTATGGCAAATTTTAAGAGTAAAGCATTTTTTAAGAATTATGAAATAATACAGTACATTATGATTTTGAAATACATGATAATTGATTTATTCATTCAAAATGATATCTATGAGATATTCGGCACAAGGCTGTGATTGGGCGCAAGGCTGTGTTTTACGTATAATTTCAGCGCAAGGCCGTATTTATGAAATCTTCGGCGTAAGGCCATATTTATGAAATATTTGGCGCAAGACTGTATTTATGAAATTATAGCAAATTCTATCAATCCATTTATGCTAAATGCTATATTATTATGTATTATATGTTATCAGAACCCGGATGTTAGTTTAATTCAGTTTCAGAAGCACGATACCATAGCTTTATAGATTAGATATCTAAGTTCAGATTTGTGCTAACCGCCCCACAAGGGGATGGGAGATGGATAGTCGATGTGATTTTCAGTGTAGAGTTGTAGACGTCCACTTGGTAGTCCGGACCAGGGTGTGGCAGGCTCATCATACTTACAGACATTTTTGACTCGGCAGTGGTTGGCCAGCCATTGTTGGGTCCCACCTTCGGGCTGCACAATCCGTTATGGGGGGTGATACATGACATCATCTAGCTATACATCCTAGGTGAGTTTTTTGTATTATCAGCTATATCAGACATTTTATGAACTGTATAATTTATTAGAAAATACGAAAGTATAAGATTATTCAGTATGTTATGATGAATGTTTTTTGGTACATAAAATGTACTGTATATATATAATTGCATCAAATATTCATATTGCCACACGGATGTATTTAGTTTATTTTCTCTTATTGAGAGGTGTCTCAACCCCAAACTTAAATGATTTTTAGAAAACCCAGAAGGACCGGAGGATCGAGGCCGCTGTCGAGTTAGTACGGTACTACCCCGCTAGGAGAGTAGGTTTTGATCTAGGAATAGTAGATTGGTGTTGTGAGTTCTTAAATATGTTTATATTCTATATTTTTAATTGTACATAAACACAGATATTTGGAAATATAGTTGACTTTGGTATTTATATTTTATGGTTATGAAAATGTGATTTATATTTACTGTTGCTTAGGTTTCCGCTGTGAATGTCAGATGTGTCCCCGTTACCCACGTGTTCGGGTTGACCTTATTATTAAATATGTTTTATTATATGATTAGATAAGCAGGTCATTACATAATCCTCAAGAATACCAGCACCAATAGTAACAAATACATAATGTTTCTCTTGAGACAACGGAGGTCATTATTACTTCAAGAAGTAGAAAAGAAGTTCCCCAACCTGAGATACTCACTGACAGAACAATAGTTGTCCCGACACTTGAAGTTAACACTAAGATAGATGAGGTTAAACAAAAATCAGAGGAAACAAGCCCATAATTGTAGAAGTCAGTTAACGTGGAGACTGAAACCAGTAAGGAGTACCAACCTGTGGTTCCTTACCCTCAAAGATTGACAACCGTGGAACCATCATTTCTTACTAGATTAAATGTCAAGGAGTGTAGTGCTGAAGCAAATCCCCGCAGTGGTAAGGTGATGGGTACACACAATAAATAGGGTGAGCAGATTGGTGAGAGTTTAATTTTCAAAGAATTAGGTAAAAATTTTAATGTTGATGCTTCTGAAGAACCAAAGGTAACTACTCCAACAACTCTGCCTCAAAGACTGGTTCTTAAAGAAGTTAATTTCCTATAAAATATACTGAATAAAGATCCTTTCTTGTTAAAATAAGGAAAGCAGTCTGCACATGTTTTGTCTGGTACCTTAGAACGTATTGATTTATTTGAGGCTAACTTTTATGTAGGTAACAAGACTGATTCATCATGGTGACTCAAATTTGGAGACTCATCGGTTCAATTTATAGACCTGCACCCACCAGATGAAATTCCTCCATAGCCTTCGCCAGACAAACTGTGATGTTTTTCTTTCCCTTCTTTTCATTTTGTTTTACCTTGCTTTATTTATAGTTTATTTTCAGGTACATTTTTCTGTAGTTTTAGTTTTTCTTTTCCATTACTTCTCCACCAAGGTACGCTCTACTTCTCCAGTGTACATCTTTTCTATTTCTCCTATGCTTTCACATTGAGGACAATGTTCCACTTTAGTTGAGGGGGGGTGGGGGTGGGGGTGAGAATTTACATGTGACACTGTGCACGTCCATTTGCTGAGTTTTGTATGGTACTACCCCGCTAGGAGGGTAGGTTTTGATCGAGGAACAGTAGATTGGTGTTGTGAGTTCCTAGATATGTTTTTATTCTGAATTTTTTTGGAGATTGTACATAAACACAGATATTTGGGAATATAGTTGACTTTGGTATTTATATTTTATGGTTATGAAAATGTAATTTATATTTACTACTGCTTAGGTTTCCGCTGTGAATGTCAGATGTGTCCCTATTACCCACGGGTTCGGGTTGATCTTATTATTAAATATGTTTTATTATATGATTAGATAAGCAGGTCATTATAGTTTGGTATCAGAGCCTAGGATACTAGATTCTGTAGACTCTAGAATGCAACAATAATAATACCAGAGTATAGGATAAGGGAATATGAGGTCGGGTTTTGTAGTCTAGATGCAAGACTTTTGTGGTGGTTTGTATGATTTTCCTAGGGTGACGATTTCTGGAAAGTCATGTTAAACTATCGTTGGGTTGGGTATCTAGGTTGGAGGATTGAACCTTGAATTAAGATAAGGAGTGATGAATTAATTAAGGAAATATTGTTTTAGTTGGATGATATGTTATGGTGATAGGGTTTTAAGTTAAGTTATTTTTTTTTTTCAGGATAGACCCTAGTGGTAGTAGTGCCCACACCAGTGGAAATGGGGGTGCTGGGCCCTCAGGTGCTACGGATGGTGATTCAGATGTAGTTTTACGCAGCGTGGCATAGCAAGTCATGGCCGAAATTGCCAGGAGCTTGAGGGAATAGGGTGGTCCATCGGCAGGCCATGTCATCTTGATCAAGAAATTCATTAAGATGAATCTTTTAGTAATCTTAGGAGGAACTAACCCTGCAGTCGCTGAAAACTGGGTGGAGGAGATTGAAAAAATATTTGCAATGCTGCAGTGTTCAGAGGAGCAAAGGGTGTAACGACCCAAAAAATAATGATATTTAAATATTAAAGAGAGAGGGAAATGGAAGCAGAAATGGAAGGAGGCAACAGGCTTCGTCGACGAATGCTTCATGTTCGTCGACGACATTGCATTTTGAATGGAATAACCCAAAACTCTTACATAGGGCCTCGTCGACGAACATAGGGAATTCTTTGACAAGCGCATAAGGGGACCTCGTCGATGAAGCTACGCCTCGTCGACGAGAAAATACCGAGAGAGGTTTTGGGGCAGCTTGAAATTCATCGATGAGGGAGGAAGTTCATCAATGAGATGACGTGTCTCGTTGAT
The DNA here is from genome assembly GCF_029873635.1 of Malania oleifera. Taxonomy (NCBI): domain Eukaryota; kingdom Viridiplantae; phylum Streptophyta; class Magnoliopsida; order Santalales; family Ximeniaceae; genus Malania; species Malania oleifera. The sequence goes on along the minus strand of NC_080420.1, from coordinate 9,757,014 downwards.
GAACCCAGGGCTATGAATTGCCAAAACCAGGACTTTTAGCAGAATTTTGGTGCAAGAAACCTCCATTTTCTCTCTTTACACCCCTTTCCCTTTCTCTCTTCAATTCTGGCTCTGTTTCTCGCCGGATTGAAGATTTGAGGCCACCACGATGCTCTTGGTGAAGTTCTCTACAAAGTCTGCCGGAAGCTGATCGTGGGGGAAGTCGGTTTGAAAATCATCCCAAATTCAGGGTAAGGCATTTTATTTAGATTATGTCTTTCTCGTAGTTATAAGAAATGTTGTAGGTAAGAAAATACTGATATTTTGTTCTGGGGGAATTGATTTTCAGGGTGTTGAGTGGAGAACTCTGCAGGTATAGGACCATAATTTAGTTAGGGTTTTTCAGAGTTAAGGTAAGGGAAATATGCTATGCTAGGAATTGTTATAATGTTAACAGAGATTTTACACATATGTTTATACCAGCTTATTACCTAGTTTTACAGAATATGAGTTTTAAATGCTTGTGTGGCCTGAGTGGATATTTATATAATGAAGAACTTATATAGTTTTTATAGTGTATCATACTGTACTGAATACACAGATATAGAAAACATATACAGTTTATATAGTTTTTCAAGTATATGGAGTTATACATAATATATAAGTATAGTTATATATTCACAAAGATTATAGAAAGATATGCATGCATATACAAATTTTATATGAATAGTTTCATAAAACAGATATATATATATATATATATATACATATACATGTATACAGTTTTACTTAAATCAGTATATATATTACAACTTTATACAGAACAGTATATATAGTGTTTATAGTATGTAATGTTTCCTATTACCATAACATACAGAGTATATAGACAGAGTATATAGATAGAGAATACAGAAAGATATACAGAGATAGCATCAAAATGCTACAGATACAGTATACAAAGATTATAGTATTTACAGTACAAAAAGATAGCGTTATGGTAATTTTGGAAATATGATAAAAATAATAAAAGAGTATATATGTATATATATAGTGTCAGATCCCTAAGGAAAGATTACATACAGATACAGACAAAGAATACAGAGCACGGTACCATTGCTAGATACAGATAGAGTGCAACCGCATATCTCAGATAGTGTGTAGATACCGTCGACCGTGCTCGGAGAGTATGCAGCTCCGCAGTTCACTGGGTGGAGGGGGCCGGTTTGAGGAGGTAGTAGCCAGTCCCGAGCCTAAGAGTGGATGCAGTTTGGTTGGACTGAGGTAGTGTATAGTATATTGACTTATTTGGAGGGCCGACTAGATTAAGTCTCGCCTACGGGCTGCACAATCCTATCATGAGGGGTCAAATCATGACATACAGAGTTCTAGGGATAAAGCACAGTTATATATATGTATACATTTTTATAGTATATGATGGGTATAATATGATATTAGCAGTATGAAGAGTAGAAAACACAGATGATACAGTTATATTTTAAATTGTAAAAAGAAAGATATGCTTTACAGATTTACTATTGTATTACGGTTCAGTTGTTATTTAAACAGTACTCTTAATTTAGTTGCCACACATTAGTAATAACATATTTCCACTTATTGAGCGTCGACTCACTCCATGACTTTAACATTTTTCAGGTGAGCCACCTGGGCGATTAGATCAGGCTCGCGGATAGAGAGTATTTGATTTACCCTGGTTATAAGGTGAGTTTTTGACAAAGTTTTGTATTTTTGGGGGTAGATGATACTAAAGGGTTTTGTTTTGTATGGCTATGGTCGATATATACTGGATTCTAGTATTGTATAGTATTTACATATATATGGTTATGTGATTTGTGTTCCACTGCTTAAGTATGGATATAGATATATAGATATAAAAAAAATAGAGAAATTTTGAGGGTGTTACAGAGGATACTGTTTGCTACATACAAATTGACTGGAGAGGTCGAGAGATGGTGGACGGCGGTGAAACTTTTAGAGTAGCAAAGGATGGTACCTGTGGAGATGACGTGGGAGTGGTTTAAGAAGACATTCTTTAACAGGTATTTTCTAACCTTGTCTAGGGAAGCTAAGATTGAGGAGTTCCTAAATTCAAAGTAGGGACAGCAGACCACACAGAAGTATGTGGCGAGGTTCATTGAACTATCTTGCTTTGCCTCGTACATTATTCCAGATGAGGCGAAAAAGGTACGACAATTTGAAAGAGGTCTGAAGAGGAAAAATTATAAGCAAGTGTCGATATTAAAGTTGTAGGATTTTGCTAAGATGGTAGATAGGGCCACTATAGCAGAGGTTGGGGAACGGTTGGAGGCTGAGGAGTAGAGACAGAAGAAGAGATCCACACCTTCTGGTTCCCAGCAAGGAGTCGGCTGTGGTTCGTGGAAGAGAGGTGGCTACTATAGGGATCGAAGGTAGGAGATGGGGACTCAAGGTTTTCAGGGTGTGTAGCCACTTCCAGCTTGCCCAACTAGAGGAAAGAGATACCTGAGGGAGTGTCGTGCCGGGCAAGGTGTCTGCTACTGGTGTGGGAAGCCAGGGCATATGATGAGGGATTGTTAGGATTAGATTGGTGCTGCTTCTGCTCCTAGACCTGCTCGAGGAGGCTATCAGATGCCATGTGGAGGCCAGCATAGAAACATGGCTCCAGCTAGGGTCTTTGCTTTGACACCGGGTGATGCTGAGACAGCCGACGATGTGGTGACAAGTACGGTTAATATGTTTTCATTTAAAGTTATTGCATTATTTGACTCAGGGGCCACGCACTCGTTTGCATTTGTGGAATGTGTTAAATTTTGTGGGGCCGAAACACAAACATTAGATGTTGAATTATTAGTAGTAACACCGACTAGGTTAGTAGTGAGGTGTAGTAGGATGCTTCGAAGTTGTTCAGTTGACATTCAGGGGAGGATTTTATCTACTGATTTGGTGGTGCTAGATATGCATTGGTTTGATATCATTTTCGGCATAAATTGACTAGCAGCTAACTCTGCCATTATAGATTGTCGTGCAAAAGAAGTGACATTCAGACCTCCAGGAAGACCAGAATTCAGATTCACAGGGTCACGAGTGCAATCTCTACCTCAGATGGTCTCAACTATTCAGGCAAGGAGGTTGCTCCAGAGTGGCTGTCAAGGATTTATGGCTTTTGTGAAGGAAATGTTAGAAAATGAATTGAAGCTTATCAATACGCGTGTGGTGAAAGAATTTATAGATGTGTTTCCAGACGAATTACCAAGTTTGCCACCTGATCGTGAGGTAGATTTCCCTATTGATCTACTTCCAAGTACAGCATCGATCTTTAAAGTACCGTATCGAATGGAGCCAGTAGAATTAACAGAACTGAAAGATCAGTTGCAGGATTTGCTTGATAAGGGCTCTATGCGACCTAGTGTATCTCCATAGGGAGCTCCAGTATTATTTGTGAAGAAAAATAATGGGTCTATGAGAATGTGTATAGATTACAGGGAGATTAATAAAGTGACCACCAAGAATAAGTATCCTTTACCCCATATCGATGACTTGTTTGATTAGCTCTATGGTACACAGGTGTATTCTAAGATCTACCTCAGGTCAGGTTACCATCAAGTAAAGGTAAGGGCAGAAGATGTATCGAAGATGACTTTCAGGACTAGATATGGGCATTACAAGTTCCTTGTTATTCCATTTGGTCTGACGAATGCTCCTACAATATTTATGGATTTGATGAATAGGATTTTTCATCCATATTTAGATCAGCTTGTTGTTGTTTTTATTGATGATTTACTGGTCTATTCGATGAGCTAGGAGGAGCACAAGATACATTTGAGGCAGATTTTGCAAATGCTCAGGGAGAAGAAGTTGTATGCCAAGTTCAGTAAATGCGACTTCTGGCTCGAGAAAGTTGTGTTTTGGGGCACGTTATCTTAGGAGATGGAATTTCTGTGGATCCCAATAAGATTGATGGCGTAGTGAATTGGGCTAGACCGAGGAACGTCCAGGAGATCAGGAGTTTCTTGGGGTTAGTTGGATATTACCATCGTTTTGTTGAGGGATTCTCAGTTTTATCAGGACCTCTAACACGAATGATGAGAAAGAATGTCAGATTTGAGTGGGACGACAGCTGTGAGCAGAGTTTTCAGGAATTGAAGCAGCCAGTATTGATCATCCCGATAGAAGGTGAGGGTTATGTCATTTACAGTGATGCGTCCTTGAAGGGACTTGGCTATATATTGATGTAGCATGATAGGGTGGTGGTGTGTGCATCTAAACAGTTGAAAGAATATAAGAACAACTACCCTGCCCATGATCTTGAATTGGTTGCTGTGGTATATGTATTGAAGATTTGGAGGCATTATCTGTACGGTGAGCAGTGTGAGATTTTCTTCTACCACAAGAGTTTGAAGTATTTTTTCACTTAGAAAAAACTAAATATGAGACAGAGGATATGGTTGGAGCTTATTAAAGATTTTGATTGTACTTTTAATTACCACCTAGGGAAAGAAAATGTGGTAGCTGATGCACTAAGCAGAAAGTCTGGGAATCAGTATTAGCAGCAATGGAGATCTAGTATCTGATCATGATGGATCTAGAGAGACTTGGCAAAGAATTGGTGGAGAGTGATCCTCCAGTGTGTATCGCCAGTTTAGTGGTACAACCTACTCTACAGGAAAGAATTAAAGCCACTTAGAACGAAGATCCAGAATTAGCAAAGGTGATGGATAGAGTGCAGACTGGACAGGGAGAGGAATCTAGCATTTTAGATGACGGGGCTTTACGGTTCTGTTCAAGATTGTGTGTTCCTACTAATGCTGACATCAGGAAGACTATTTTAGAGGAGGCTCATAGATCTTTATATATAGTTAATCCCGGTAGTATAAAAATATGTGGGGATTTGTGAGAGTTTTACTGGTGAAGTGGCATGAAGAAGGAAATCGCTGAGTATGTAGCCTAGTGTTTGACGTGCTAGCAGGTAAAAGTTGAGCACCAGAGGCTAGCATGTCAGTTGCAGCCGCTATTTGTCCCAGAGTGGAAGTGGAACCATATATCTATGGATTTTGTCTCAGGGCTGCCATCGACATCACATGGCCAGAATGTGATTTGGGTGATAGTAGATCGGTTGACTAAAACCGCCCATTTCCTCCCTATAAAGATCACTATTCCCTTAGTCGTTTAGCAAAGATTTACATTTAGGAGATAGTTAGTTCTCACGGGGTGCCTGTGTCCATAGTGTCAGATCGAGACCCGCGTTTTACCTCATGGTTCTAGAGAAGCTTGCAGGAAGCTTTAGGGTCTCAGCTATTGTTTAGCACAAAATTCCATTCTTAGTTAGATGGGCAGATTGAGAGGACGATTCAGATACTAGAAGATATGCTCCGAGCATATGTATTAGATTTTGGGGGTAGTTGGATTCAGTTCATGCCGCTGGTAGAGTTCGCGTATAATAACAGTTATCAAGTCAACATTGGCATGACACCATTTAAGGCTTTATATGATAGGAGATGTCGATCTCCTTTGTATTGGGACGAGATGGGGGAACGGCGAGTTGTGGGACCAGAGCTTGTGTAGCAGGCGTACGATAAGGTTCGGCTCATCAAAGATAGAATTAGTGTAGCTTAGAGTCGATAGAAGAGTTATACTGATAGCTGCCATAGGAAATTAGAATTTGATATTAGGGATCATGTATTTCTGAAGATAGTTCCATTAAAAGGTATCATGAGGTTTGGAAGGAAGGGTAAACTTACCGTTAGGTTTATCGGTCCGTATGAGATTCCAAATAAAGTAGGGCTGGTTGCCTATAGGTTAGCTTTACCACCTACATTATCTAGGATGCATGACATATTCCATGTTTCCATGTTGAAGAAATATGTATCAGACCCTTCTCATATAATCAGTTTTAGTAAATTAGAGCTTAGTGATTCACTAGTCAATGAGGAGGTACTCGTGCAGATTCTGGATGGAAGAGAATAGGAACTACGTAATAAGAAGATTCCTTTGGTAAAGGTTTTATGGAGGAATCATGCAATAAAAGTGGCTTCTTGGGAGCTCGAGGAGGAGATTAGACAAAAGTACCCACAATTGTTCCAAGAAGTTCAGATATAATTAGGAAATGCAAGTAAATATGTAGTATTTCTTTTGAAGGTACATGTAATACTTTAGTTAGTAAGTGGTATTTTAGTTTTGGGGAAATTTTATTTTGTATATATGATCTCCCAAGACTTGGAATGTAACCACGGTATTCATCCGCCATAAATGAGGGTAAGTAATAAAATAAGTAGATCATTTTGCCTTTAAAGAGGGGAGAATGTAATGACCCAAAGAATAATAGTATTTAAATAATATAGAAAAGGAAAAATGGGAAACAGTAACAAAAGGAGGCAGTAGGCTGACGCTGTATATTGGGCTCGTCGATAAAGGTGTGCTTCGTTGACAAGATGATACTGAGAGGACGTTTTGGGTGGCTCTGAATTTTGTTGACGAAGGGGAGAGTTTGTCGATGAAGGGGAGAGTTCGTCGATGAATTCTCCACTTCGTCGATGAATTTCCTCCTGACCTCGTCGACGAGGTGATGCGGCTCGTCGATAAAACCCCTAGTATAAATAGCCTAAAACTCAGTTTTTATGTAGAAAAATCGGTGGAAATGCTCTCTCTCTCTCCTCCCTACTGTTTCTCTCTCCTCTCTCTTCGATTTCAGCTCCATTGTTCTTCGGATTGATGATCTGAGGCCAACACGATGCTCCTAGGGAAGTTCTCTCCAAGTCTGCCAGAACGGATCGTCGGTGGAACAGAGTTGAAATTCATCCCTAATTTAAGGTAAGACTTTTTATGCCAAATTTGGTCTTCCTGTAGTTATAGGAAATGTTATTCATGGAAAAATACTAAAGTTTAGTTCTGGAAGTTGTTGTTTTCAGGGTGTTCAAAAGGGGAACCCTACGGGTGTAGGACGAGCATGTTTTAGGGGATTTCTTTTTAGTGTCAGGTAAGAGAATAAACTAAAGCAGTTATTTTTCATGCAAATTTTTATTAATTATCAGTAAATTAATTTTTAGGAAGGTATGTATTATATTTGAATATTGTTGAGAAATACATATTTGGGAAAATATTGTTGTTATACAAGAAATATGATTTTAGAATAAAATATATGATTTTACTCAGCATTGTGTGGCAAGAATATGGTTTTACATGTAAGTATTATGTTATGAAAAATTTTACGAGTAAAGCATGTTTTTAAGAATTATAAAATAATACAGTACATTATGATTTTAAAATACACGATAATTGATTTATTTATTCAGAATGATATGTATGAAATATTCGGCGCAAGGCCGTATTTATAAAATGTTCGGCGCGTGGCCGTATTTATGAAATTATAGAAAATGCTATCAATCCATTTATGTTAAATGTCATATTATCATGTATTATATGTTATCAGAATCCGGATATTAGTTTAGTTTAGTTTCAGGAGCATTGTACAATACCTATATAGATTAGACAACTATGTTCAGATTTGTGCTAACCGTCCCACAAGGGGGTGGGAGATGGATAGTCAATGTGGTTTTTAGTGTAGAGTTGTAGACGTCCACCTGGTAGTCCAGACTAGGGTGTGGCGAGCCCATCGTGCTTACAGACATTTTTGACTCGGTAGTGGTCGGCCAGCCATTGTTGGGTCCCGCCTTCGGACTGCACAACCCGTTATGAGGGGGTAATACATGACATCAGCTAGCTATACATCCTGGGTGAGTTTTCAGTATTATTAGCTATATCAGACATTTTATGAACTGTATGATTTATTAGAAAATACAAAAGTATAAGATTATTCAGTATGTTATGATGAATGTTTTCAGGTACATGAAATATACTGTATATATATAATTGCATCAAATATTCATGTTACCACACGACTCTATTTAGTTTATTTTCCCTTACTAAGAGGTGTCTCACCCCCAAACTTAAATGATTTTCAGGAAACCTAGAAGGACCGACGGATCAAGGCCGCCATTGAGTTAGTATGGTACTACCCCGCTAAGAGGATAGGTTTTGATCTAGGAATAGTATATTGGTGTTGTGAGTTCCTAGATATGTTTATATTCTGTATTTTTTTGGAGATTGTACATAAACACAGATATTTGGGAATATAGTTGACTTTGGTATTTATATTTTATGGTTATGAAAATGTGATTTATATTTACTGTTGCTTAGGTTTCCGTTGTGAATGTTAGATGTGTCCCCATTACCCACGGGTTCAGGTTGACCTTATTATTAAATATGTTTTATTATATGATTAGATAAGCAAGTTGTTACATAATCCTCAAGAATACTAGTACCAATAGTAACAAATACATAATATTTCTCTTGAGACAACGGAGGCCATTATTACTTCAAGAAGTGGAAAAGAAGTTCCCCAACTTGAGATACTCATTGACAGACCAATAGTTGTCCCGACACCTGAAGTTAACACTAAGATAGATGAGGTCAAACAAAAATCAAAGGAATCAAACCCATAATTGAAGAAGTCAGTTAACGTGGAGACTGAGACCAGTAAGGAATACCAACCTATGGTTCCTTACCCTTAGAGATTGACAACCATGGAACCATAATTTCTTACTGGATTAAATGTCAAGGAGTGTAATGTTGAAGCAAATCCCCACAGTGGTAAGGTGATGGGTACACCCGATAAATAGGGTGAGTTGATTAGTGAGAGTTTAATTTTCAAAGAACTAGGTAAAAATTTTAATGTTGATGCTTCTGCCTCAAAGAATGGTTCTTAAAGAAGTTAATTTCTTGGAAAATATATTGAATAAAGATCCATACTTGTTAAGACAAGGAAAGCAGTCTGCACATGTTTTGTTTGGTACCTTAGAACAAATTGATTTATTTGAGGCTAACTTTTGTGCAGGTAACAACACTGATTCATCGTGGTGACTCAAATTTAGAGACTCGCCGGTTCAATTTATAGACTTACACCCATCAGATGAAATTCCTCCAGAGCCTCCACCAGACAGACTGTGATGTTTTTCTTTCTTTTCTTTTCATTTTGTTTACCTTACTTTATTTGTAGTTTATTTTCAAGTACATTTTTTTGTAGTTTCCGTTTTTCTTTTCCATTACTTCTCCACCCAGGTACGCTTTACTTCTCCCATGTACATCTTTTCTATTTCCCCTAAGGTTTCACATTGAGGACAATATTCCACTTTAGTTTAGGGGGGGGGGGGTGAGAATTTACATGTGACACTATGCACGTTCACTTGTTGAGTTGTATTAATTAATTAAAAAGAAGAAGAAAGAAAGAAGGAAAGAAAGGGTATTGAGGATAGATGATTATGCAATGATTAACACTTACTTGCATATAACCTAAGAATTACACACTCAAGTCATTTATAGGTAGTTTCTATTTATATGACTTTGTAACTCCATGAAGGTTGATTGGTAGTTCATTCGTATTAATTTGGTTATATAAACTATTGTATTTACAAGGTATCTCATGAGGCAGAATAGACACATTCACGTGATTCATTGCACTTAGGATTCCTTGTGAGCACTGATAGAACACCTGTGGTGACTATGACACCTTGTGAGGTATCCTTGAGCTATTTATCGTCCTTTTGAGTGTTAACATCAAATCAGAGTTCGTGAAACTCAATTCTCTTTTCTTCTGGATGATTCTTTGTACACTAGTCTTTGTTTTTGACTTGCTAACCTGGTGGCATCTAGTGGGGAGATAGAAACCTTGGTTTTGTAGCCTGCTCAATATGTGATGGTTGAGTCATCCCTAGAGGTAGACTTAGTTCATGAACTACTGTTCGAGCTTAATTCCCATTGGTGGTATGAAGACAAGAAAATAATTGTAATGATTGTCTTAATTAACAATGAAAAGACAAAAATTGATGAATGAGCAAATGAAATAATAAGAAAAATAGAAATGTGCATGAAATGAAAGGTTAATACCTGCTCCATACAAATACCACAAATAGTTAGGGACATGACACATGTTCTCCAAGTATAAAGACTCTTCAACAGCTTAATGCTTCAGATATATTCACGTCTGGTTTGTAAATAAGTTGATCTAGGGTGGCCTTGGTTGGACATGGCGAGCAGGTGAGAAGATGCTAGGGTGAAGGACCCGACACCTCATAAATAGGCTGGATCCTTTTCAGACTAGCCCACTCCATACATTTAGCGTTTGTTAATTACAATATGTGGGATGTTTAATCGCGACACTCCTCCTTACATATGATGAGCAAACCCATTCTTTTTGAGTATTTTTTAGGGTATACTTGTTAGGCCGAATCAAAACAACCGTTCTGTAAGTGTCAATTGGTATCTTGGGTGTAACGAGTCATACACATTACACATACCTTGAGATTTCACTTGTTTATACTCAAATCTATATGACTACATTAACTATGAATTGTATTGCTGGTTAACTTCATATGAGTATGTTGTTCTTAATGACTATATAACGATGAGACTCGCATAAATGACTTACTTCAGAGTTGCGTACATTGTATATGATGAGCTTGTGTGAAATTTGGTTATATTCTTGTATGTGATATGGTATGGTTGGGTTGCATGTGCAGTTGTTTCATGTTTGTTGGAGTTAGTATTTGTGGGCACCGCCCTAGAATTCATTTATGTTATTTGTTAGATACTAGAAAAACGTTAGTTGGGGGGTGTGATCACGCGCCTAAATTGCATAATTAGGTGTTTTAATTCATGCATCGAGACTTATATTTTTAATTAAATACTTAATTATTCTAAATATTTTAAGATTGTGTTCTATTTATAATATTTGGATTTTTTTTGAGTAATTTATGAATTTTTGGTATTTTTTATTGCAGGGCAATTATTGGAAGCTAAAATCAACACTACTTCGTAATCTGTGGGTAACTTTCTCATTTGAGCTCCGATCAAGACGATTCAAAATGCTATGGAAATCTAAGGAAATCATCTATAACTTTCATGTTTTAAGTTTTGAGAGATACAAGATTTAGAATGGTCAAAATTGGGCTTGTTCCCTAGAAAACAAAATGAAGAAAAAAGAAGAAACAAGAACAACAAAAAGAAGAAAAAAATAATAATAACAATATGCTTTGATTTGCCCTGCCCATGCAGTCAAGTCCTTTAATGTGCGTTGGGTAGTTCTTTAGGGTAAGGTTCTCACATATTTTTTTTCTTTTTTATTTCTTCCTTGTCTCACTCCACCACCCTCCCCTCTCTCTCCCTCTCAACCTCCCTATTCTCCTCTCCTCTCTTCCCTTTCAACTCCTCCCTCCTCTCTAACTCTCTCTTTCTCTCTCAGCCTCACTCTCCCTCTTTTTCTCTTTTATTTTCAACTCTCTGTCCGGCCCCCTTCTGTCTCTAAACTCTCTCTTCTCTCAACACTTTCCTTCTCCTCCTTCATTCCCCTTTACCTTGCTATGTGTGAAGGCCAACCCGAGCCCTCCTTACTTTGCAGCCGTTGCCTCTGCCTGCTCCTTCGCTGTCCCTGCACTGCAACTCCTCCTCCCTACTATAGTTGCTGCTAAGTGTGGCTGCCAAGGACCTGAAAGACTCCTTCCTTTTGCACGCCCAAAAACCCAAAGTTGCTGCTTTCCCCTGCTGCTCCCTGCTGCTACCATCCAAGGATCCGAGGAAGCTTCCCCAGTGCCGCTGTCTCCCATTGCCGCTACTGTCCTACTGCAAAGCCGAAGCCCTATTGCTCTGTCTGCTGATGTGCCTTACTGAATTGCATCAACCCAAGCTCTCCTTCTCTCTGTGTGGTTGCTACTGAAGGCTCACCCGAGGCTGCTGCTTCTTCTACTCTCACGTGGTCAGCTGCTCTCTTCTCTCTCTCTCTCTCTCTCTCTCTCTCTCTCTCTCTCTCTCTCTCTCTCTCTTCACGCGCTCTCTCCGTCTCTCGCATCTCTCTCTCTCTCTTCTCTCTACTCCATCTCTGCGGGCTCACTCTCGCTCTCTCTCATCTCCTCCACTCTCATAGCTCTATTCCTAGTCTCTCTCTCTCTCTATTCTTACATTTAAATAATATATTAAATATTGATATTTTGCAATTGAATTTGAGTTAAAGTTTTGAACTTTTGAATTTTGTTTGGATATTATTGTTTAAGTTAATTTATTTACCTTCTCTTCTTAATTAATATTATTGTTAGCGTTAATTGTTGTTTCGTTTATTTTTTTCATTAAATTTCGATTTAATCTCTTAAAAAAAAGAAAAAAAATATATTTTCTTTATGATTTAAAATTGTTGTCTTCTCTTGAATTTAACTTTTGTTGGGTTTTAATTATTTTAATTTCTATTTAATTAAAGTTTGAATTTTTATTGTGTTTCCATTCATAGCTTAATTGTTAAAGAGTTAATTTTGATTCATGTTATTGATTGCATTGAAATTTAATTTTTGTTTGAGTTGCGTTTGATTGAGTTTTTTTTTTAGAGTTGCATGCTTGAATTGTGTGGTAAAGTTTTGATCTTTAGACTTTTGTCCATAATTTTAAGCGTAGGATTTTTTCGTCTTTTGTTGTTAAATTTAGAGCTTGTTAGGATTTATAATTTAAATTGCACGTTATTTTAATTCGTTAAAGAAATCTCAACAAACCAGAAAACCCGAATTTAAATTGTGTTCAGTGACCTTTTGGTTTCTTATTTTCTAATTGGAATTTCGTAAAATTTGTAATTAAACTGCATTCTTTGAGGAGACGATTTGGTCTTTGGGCTAAATATTACACGACTGAACTCCTATACTTGAGATAACTTCCGAGCTGCTCATTTTTTGAGTGAGTCATATAGTTCCTTGTAGGACTTGAAAAATGAGATGGATAATGGGGTGAGACAATTCTTAGAAAGGTGGACTAGACTTTCGTTAGTATGTGGCTAACATGAGTTTTAGTACGAATAAAATATCTTCATATATTTAACTATCTCAAAAATGGCATTTTAAAACTGTACTGAACTGTATACCTAGAATTATATAATTTCTGAATAACATACCGTCGGTTTAGTATACCCCATTAATAGTAATTTGCCCATATATGCTTAGAAGATACAACCTAGACTCCTAAGCTAGCGTCGTCACATTTTCACATACTCATACGACATGTTTCCCCCCATGATAGGTTGTGCGGCCCGAAGGCTAGACTCAGCATATGGCTGACTGACCATAGATAAGTTAGAAAAAAGTAGTAAGTACGATTGTGCCTACCCCAAACTCGAAACCACATCAGGAGGGGTCCCCAGAACTACCTCGGGTAGTACTGTACCCAGGTCTCCAATCAACTATCCATCATTACACTATCATCACAGTGTGATTGCACCACCTCCCAAAACTAGCTACGATACCGTGCTCATAATACAACGTCTGGTATTCAGGGTTCTTAAATCATATATGACAATTTATGTAATAAAAACTATATAAAATATAAGTTGTTCATAATTCTGTAAAATATATGTCATATACTGTCTCAATATAAAATCGGCATATCATACTCGACGTACTACCAGCACATCATAACTCGGCTTTTAGCCAGCATGTCATAACTCGGCTTATAGCCGGTGTGTCATCACACAACTTAGCCGGCACATAATCACATAGCTTATAGCCAACACATCATCACACGACTTATAGCTGGCACATCATATTGTATAAATATTCTGTTTATTTATGCTATTTTAACCCGTTCTCATGCCACACAATTTTCATCTGATAAGTCATAAATCGGTATATCATATTTGTCATATTCTTACAATTATATCTTCTACTAAAAAATAAGTCATACCATACTACATATCTGCTTTGTTGAAAATATGGGTTTAATTTGCTATTCACAACCACCCCCACCCCCCACACCCCCCCCCCACCCCCCACACCCCATATCTATCATATATATATATAGGAAAAACAAATAATCATCCTACTCACTTTGATTCTTTATAAAGCACACACCATAACACTTAGAATACAATAATTTTCAATCGATCGGTCAAAACGTATTAGAAAATCTAGAGTAAACTTTATCCAGTAATCTTCATATTCAAAAACTTACTTGGTTGGTTTCGAAATCATTCATTTAAACTGAACCCTTGCTCGAAAACGCCTATTTTTTAAAAAAATTAACGGTTGGATTGGTAATTAAAAGCTTGTAATCATATGTATATACACATATCACTAACTTGTCACTTTAAAAAAAAAATCAGCGGAACTTACAAAATTAACTGACATAGTATAATCCACATTACTTGTTCCTAAAGAAAAAAGGCCCTAAAACCTTCGACACCCACCGAAAACCAATCCACAACAAATCTTACCGAAGATTCTACTGCCATCCTTGCTTGGAGGATTGAGAGAAGATCCAAGAGCCCAAAATGATCCGAAGAGGCTTCTTAGGAGAGAGCATATACTCGCTAGCGCTAGAGCAGAGACGAAGAGAGAGCGCTCTCGCGCTCTCTGCTCTCTCGTCTTCTCTCTCGTGCTCTCTCTTCTCTTCGCTTCTCCCCCCCCCCCCCTCCCTTACTCGGCCCTTACGTCAGCAGGCCTGCCGCAAACCGTCAGCGATTTTTTCTGGACCGTGACAAACCATCCATAGTTTGGCCAGTTGAACCATCTCAGTTGACTGAAAAAACCCAAAAACCCGGTCAACGATTTCGTTCCTGCCAACCAATTTCCTTCTTTTCTTTTGTTTTTTTCCTTCTTTGCGCAGTCTCTTATGGTAGGTTCTGTTAGTTTAAAATACGAGTGCAGTCTTGACAACATCAACGATATTAAGAATTGCCAGTTCACAGTTAGGGATTCTATCCTCCTGCCACTGCCGATCAAACATTTTCTTCAGTGCTTGTTTCTAGGTCTTTCACTCAGCTTTTAAGATCAAGGATCTTGGTTGCTTAAGATATTTGTTGGGGCTTGAAGTTGCTCATTCCTTTAAGGGATTTTTTCTTTGCCAACGTAAACATGCTTTAGATATTTTGCAAGATGCTGGTTTTCTTGGCTCTAAACCTGTCTCTTTTCCAATGACTCAATATCTTAAGCTTTCTCGATATGAGGGTGATCTGCTTTTGGATCCTTTATTGCCGTCTTGTTGGTAGATTGTTGTATCTTATAATTACTAGATCTGACATTGCTTTCTCTGTTCAAATACTTACTCAGTTCATGGATACCCCACAATTACCTCATCTTCATGCATAGGTATCTTAAATCCTCTCCTAGATAGGGTCTTTTATTTCCTGCTCATTCATCCCTTAAACTCATTGGTTTTACTGATTCGAATTGGGCCAGTTGTCCTGATTCTCGCTAATCAGTTATTGGTTTTTGTATGTTCATTGGTAACCCAATTGTCTCATGGCGATCTAAGAAACAAACTACTTTCTCTCGATCTTCTGTTAAAGTTGAATGTCATGCTATGGCAACTATTGCTTGCTAATTAACTTGGCTTGTCACCTTGCTCAATGATCTTGATGTTTCAATGTCATTACCAATTTCGTTTTTCTGTGATAATCAAGTTGCAATGCACATCGCATCTAACCCTATTTTTCATGAGAGGACAAAACATATAAACATATTAACTACTACTTGGTTCGAGAGAAAGTTCAAGCTAGGTTTCTCCATCTTCTTCATGTTTCCACCCATCACTAGTTAGCATATATTTTTACAAAGGCATTAGAGTATGGTGCTTTTCATCATCTTTTACGCAAGATGGGTGGTGTTGAATATTTATTCACCACCACCATCCTGAGGGGGCGTATTAGCAGCCAGCTCATAGTAGTAACAATAGTTAGTTACATTATCTATTAATTGCACCAGCATATTTCACTTGGCACAGCAAGCAACAGTAAAGCATACCAGTTAGCACAACAGCAGCATTACAGTTGTAGCTCACTTATAGGATTTGTTTAATGTAAGGCTTCAGTGGTGTATTCGGTTATTGAGTGGGTGTGGGTGGGCGGGAAGGGAAGTAAGACTAACATTATGGGAGTTTGTTGTAAAGATACCCCAGGGAAGCTCCTTGGAATGTGATCAGATTGAGAGAGTTTCATCATACATTTTGATAAAGTTTATCAAAGGTGTTTTGGTTTTTCAAAAAGCAATACGTGTGAAAATATAAACATAGAAAATTCAAAATAACTAGGACTCAATTTAAAAAGGACTTAATCTCAAAATTAAAGAACTCAAATTCAAAGACTCAGGACTCAATCGGATTTCTCAAAATGGATCCTTCAATTCCCGAGATACAAGGTTGACTTTTTATTACAATGAATCTCCTCAAAAAGGCTTGGTTAAAATTTGGGTGTCTGCAGTGAGAAAAAAGCATAGATTCTGATCGAAAGGAGATACAAACTATATCAATATTGAGCAAAGACGTTGGGAACTGGAATATTTTAAGGAAGGGAAGATTTCAAGTTTCTTGTTTTGGATTCTGAAAGTTAGAATTTGAATGTTTGAAAATTGTAGAGGACCAAAATCAAAGAAGAATCGAAGTATTGACATTGAACTTGAAGAAAGGAGGAGGGTGAAGACTAAGGTTGGTTCTGTTTCGTTTTTCTGTTTAATTTTGCTTTTAAAGCACGCAAATTTTGAAATTGAAGGTCCAGTGGTTTGAAATACAAAATTTTTTTTAAATTAAAATGTTTGGATCCGAACCATTGACCTGAATCTAGACCATTATTTGGATCAGACCCTTTGACCTAAGATCCAACCCATTGACCCAGCTATTGACCCAAAGACCAAGATCCAAGACCAAGGTCCAATTTGGACCTGGGCCTGTTGACCATTGAGCCTGAACATGGCCCGTAGCCTAGTTGAATATTGGAGAGTCCAACCCATATAATAAGTGACCCACTTTGCAGGATAGGTTTATTGGGCTTGACCCAATTAGTTAAAGCCCCCACATTCACCAGTTAATTTGCTTAAGCCCAGTATCTCAAATTGAATTGGGCCCAACCTAGTAAATTTTCATGAGCCTAACATCCCAAACTAAATTGGGCCCAGCCCAATTAATTTGTCCTAAGCCCAATACCCAGATTAAGTTCAGTCCGATCTAGTACTAAATAATTCAAGTCTAGTATGTCCATGCTTATAAGTTTGGCCTAGTAGATAATGCAAGCCCAGTGTCCAAACTTAGTTTCCCAACCTAGGTAGGTAAACTTGGGTAAACCTTGTTTGACTTATAGGAAAAGCTTGAGAAATTTTTGATTACGCGTCAAAACTGCGTTATTGGGCATCTTAACCCGGTCTTTATGGCTTATATTTTTAATTAAATGTCCAAAATTGTCCAATATTTTAATACAGTTCCAAAATCAAATCATTCTTTGGAACTTTATTTTGCACTATTTTGAAGTTTTGGTAATTTTTTTTGTTGCGGATAATCTCGGAAACAATCGATACCTGTTTTTGTATTTTCAATGCATAACTTTTCCATCTGATCTTTTCCATCTGCGCTCCTCGTGATTCAAATTTTTGGAGAAAGTAGACAAATGATTATTTACAACTTTTGTATTTTGGAGTTTTGTGAGAAACGGCCATCCAAAGAGTCAATTTGTGATGAACAGAGAATGAAAAAAATAAAAAAAATATAATATTCGGGTCCTCTAATGGGTTCGCTCTGGTCTCCATCCGAACGGTCCGGGTCTTGTGTCCTCTTTCACCGCCGCGCGACTACGCCTTTCAAAAGATCAAAAACCCCTTTAAAATCTAAATCTCCACTTTTTTTCCTTGCACCATCTTCTTCCTTCTTTTTTTCTTTTCTTTCTTTCTTTTTTTTTATATTTTTTTTTTTTTTTTTTTTTTTAGTTTTTTCTTTTTTCCCCTTCTTCTCCTTTCCCACACAACTGAGTTATCTCTCTGTTGTTTCATCTCTTGAGTTCCTCTCCAAATTGCCTACTTCTCACATCCTCCTATTCATTCTTTCTTTCCCTTCTTCTTCTCTTCTCTTTTCTTCCTTCTCTAACTCTCTCTCTCAAACGCCTAGCGCCGATAACCGTCGTTAAGATCCAAAATCGAGAAAACGTTACAGTCAGGAACTCG